>NW_028301600.1:36969696-37272727 GCF_987345545.1 Pholcus phalangioides | reverse complement strand
CTGTTCAGCATCGGTTCTGACTGTAGGTTGAAAATAGCCTATAAAAATAACGAAAATGTTGAAAAATAACTTTGGGGAGTCCCCTTGCATTGTCCAAATTACGCTGAATAGTTATGAAAATTATACTGCAATATTATCTTATACACAGATGACGCGTTCATCATGACGTGTTCCACCATTTGCATAAAACATCACTAAATAAGTTTTACATCATTTTTTTCTGATTTTTTCCCTTTCTCTTTATAACTAAATTCTACGATATGTTTCAAGAATTTTACTGAAAAATGGTAATACCGTAAAATCCCGTTATAACGATAATCTTCGACCCACGAAAAATATCTTTGTAGAGGTATTTTCATTACATCGAGAGGCTGAATTATTATTAATATCCCATAAATTTATGCTGTTTTTGAAATCTGTTCTGAATCGGCATTGTCAGTACTAGGAAATGAAATATAGTGAAACTTGGTTAGTTCGAATTTTGGATAATTCAAACCCCCCCTTTGAGTTTTCTGTATTTATTTGTCAAAAAAAAAATTATGATTCTTCAGTTGGTTAATAAAAACTCAGTTGGATGTTTCCCCCCTGTAAAAGGGTTTATCGACTGAAAGTGGTAATACCGATAGCTTCATTAGGACTGTGATCAGGTGGTGCAAAATACTGATAATATTGAACACAATGGGAAGAATAAAAACAGGGAACGACTTTAAGAATACATTAAAGGTGATTTCGAGTAGAATATAAAAAATATATCGTAGTGGCAGTTTTTTTTTAATATCTTCAGAAATATCGTTACAGAGGGTTAGAGGGATTTTTCACATTAAATTTCACCACTGTACCGAGAAGAGTTTAAAATTACACTATACGCGATTCCAAACAAAGTTTGAATAAGATATAGTTGTATATACAGACAGAGATTTATTGTCATGTCGTTTATCGTTGTAGTGAGGTTTCACTGTAGTGAGAACAATGTAATTTAAATTTTCAAATAAATATTCTTACGAAAATCATAGAGTACAAGATCCATACCTGATGCTGAATAAATAAATGAAGATTACGCCCATGTCAGAAACAAGCGTCGGCGTCGGAACAATATGCTTAACATAATGTACTCGAAAACGTTTAAAAAGCTTGAAAATCAAGGAGCAAGAGTTTGATGCAGTAAATCATCATTTTCAAAAGTGGTTTGAGGAATATCCTTGGTTTTGGTATGGCAATAAAAGGGAAGCAAAGTTAATTAATTTTTCCTCGCGACTGCCCCTCTGTGCCTATAAATTTTTCATTCTAATGAAAGCGTGTAATCAGCTATGTGGCTTTTAGTTACTTTTTTTTTTCTTCTCTTCTCTCTCTTCGGTGTTTTGGTAACGAAAACTTGTTAAGAGCAAAATGCGATCTTATCACAAGGGTTTTATAGCCCTTAAGAAAGATTTAGTGAGAATGGCCAGCACATGGAATTTTACTTAGCGTTTAATTAATTAAAGCAACATTGAGCCTTTCATTATTATCTCTAGATACTCCTGTGATTTTTCTATGCACCTCATTGTCAGTATGATTTGAGAAATTGTTTCATTTTTTCTAGAAACTCTTTATAGTGAGAGATGGGAGACGTCTTCTTTATTTCGATGCTACTATTAATATACTAATTTTTTATCAGTAATTTTTTGCATAAAAAATACTTTCATATTTTTCTGTACAATAAATAAAACATTCCTCGCTTTTAAACTAGATTCATTAATGTTATTACTAATTATCCAGTGATTTAGTGAAGAATGAATATACATTAGTATTTTTTTATATTTTTTGATGAGAAACGCTTTTATTTTTGTTTTCATATATACGTGTATTTGGCAACTTTATTTTTATGGAATTTGTTTTTGTTTTGGAATATTTTTAACAGCCACCTCGTTGAGCATTTTTCCTGGAAGTTGAAATTGTATTTGCATCTGGATATTTAATACATAGAAAAGTAAAGCTCCCCATTAGCTAACATTTTATCTAATTGTTAAAAACGAATTCCATTCATAATAAAGTGAAACTCGTATATAACGATACTCAAGAGGCCGAATAAGAGTATCGTTATAAAGGAGTTATCGTACTAAATGAAATATGTTAACACTATGAAAAGTGTATCGGCATAAAAGAGTAATATCGTTATATAGGATTTTCACTGTAACAAATATTTCATTTACATGCATCATAATAATATTATTGTGTTTATATTCTCTGAATCACACAATTATTCAATTTTTAAAATATGTGAGAATGTCTCAAAATATTTTCACAGTATTATACTATGGAACTGGTGTATATATCATACGATACTATAATATATACATAAGATCAATATTATGAGATACTTGTGTATTCTTGTATATCAAACCCTGAAGCCAAAAGTTATAGCTAGAAAATTATATATTTATGGATAAATCAGTGTACAATGTGTAACGAAAGATACGAAATTTTACTTTCGAATTTATATGGACCGAGTCCATTCTGTCCAGTTAGAAATAGAATAGATCTAAAAAAACCTCAAAATTATCAAGAATAAGACGATACAATACTCAGTTTAACCGAATAAGAGATGCTTGGGTGAAGTAAGGAAACGAGATTGGGAAATCTCCAAAACATTTCGTCATGAAGCTGGATGATGGAGGTTATTTGTGATAAAAGGAAAAACCTTATTCAAAATGAAGGCAAAGAGAAGAGAATGAAGAAAAAAATAAAAACGAGAGAAAGAAAAAAGCATCGCTTCCAGAGCTTTTAACGGTTCAAGAGACTAGAAATATAGAGTTTCTTGACGATTTGAGAAGCGAGAAAGAAGATATGCAGATGTTGTCTTCTTCTCCAGTAGTTTTCTGTTGAGAAATATGAAAAAAATGCAAAAATAAAAAGATGAAAATGGTACAAAGTTTTTCTAGGAAGGTAGTGTACGAATATTAATTTTATCAATGCTCTCGGAAAAAAATACATTTTATGCTCTCTCGACTCATATTTATTTGTGCAGTAAGCATTTGTTTTCTTAAGAATACAGAGCGTCAGAATCGATACTCACAAATAATGATTATTACTAGTCCATTAAATGGACCGTGTGCTTGTAATAAACATCGATCGATCACCATATTTTAAACTGCCAATTGCCATATTTTAAACTGCCAATTGCCATATTTTAAACTGCCAATTGCCATATTTTAAACTGCCAATTGCCATATTTTAAACTGCCAATTGCCATATTTTAAACTGCCAATTGCCACATTTTAAACTGCCAATTGCCACATTTTAAACTGCCAATTGATATATTTGCCCTATTTGAATCTGCCACAAAGCTGGGCTGGAAGAGATCTCTGCAACGGGATAAGTACAGTTGCAACGTTCTGGCGTTCATTCATTCATGCCATATTTTAAACGGAAATAATATTATTTACTGCAGAAAAATTGAAAAGGCGTTTTTCTTAAAGTACGATTATATCTTACCGGTTCATAGCTGGTACCGTATCTGTAGGAGGTCTATAAAATAAAAACAAAACGTGTTTCGAAACGTCTGCTGTCTACTGTATTTGTATTTGTATTTAACTACCTATCAGGAAATTATAAAATTTTAAGAATGTCTCAATAAAGGGATCGGGATAATTTTTGCAGCAATTTTTTAATCCAGATATTTGGGATAGCAATGCATGTTCTTATGAACGTGGACATCATATCCTCTGCGTTCAAACAGAAAAGTCATCAAGTCCAGTTTTGAGATATTATTCGATTTTAACTTTTGAGTCGTTATGAAAAATTAGTTAATTAATTGGAAATTCTAATCAACTGCAGTAGTCCATTAAAAGTTTTTGTGGACGGTGAATTTTGCTTGAACGCCGATGATATTTTGCGTGAAGAAATAAGAATAGAAATAGTTATGCTATAAAGAGATATTTAGATACCCTGCCATGAAGCTTGATCTGCTTGGTTACATGTTTGCAAAAAATCAGCATGTGCACTACAGTTTGCATAATAAACACTTTCTGGTAGGGAATATAGTGAATGACATTTCCAAAATTGCATAGCTTTTGATGGGTAGTCAGGGCTTTCACAGCTCGGGACATGCCACCTTAGTTATAGATACTATGTTTTAGTAGATGGTACCATAGCACATTGTCGTGTGATTATACCAACAAAATGAATGGGGTTACAGATATTGTCCATATCCTTAAGCTTAAATCATTGCAATTTGGATGCTTCGGAAAAATAATTCACTCCTGAAGGAATAGAAAATAGAATGTTTGTAATCTCTTGCTTTCTTGATGATGTTGCTCCGATTAGGAATCAAGTATTTCGGATGTCAAGAAGGCACTTCTTTATCTTATTTTCTGTAAACATTAAGAGGAGGTTTACAGATCATTTATCCACATTGCCGTCAAGAATACCAGCTAAAAGCGGGATAACTCTCAATATTCGCAATTCATGTGTTTTCCTATAGCGATCTAATTTCCTTTCATATCGCAGCCAGTGAACATGCCTCCTGGGGAGAAGTTCATTATCTGGACTCAGTTATAGCCCTTTTAGCCCACAAAGGCATATATGGAGTCCGAAGCTTACTATCGATGTCAAGGCTTCAAGCGCCTCCAGCAAGTGAGAGCGGAGGAAAGATCTCATCTTATTAGAAGTGCTGCTGTATTGATTGCTCTCAGTACCAAGAGAGATAGATATATGCGTCGAAACCTTCATCTACTCCTTTCCGAATACTTCCACTACGAAGAGTTGCTACCAACAGTAAATAATGGATGTGACCCGAAACAACGATCAAATATATGAAATGTTCAAGTGTGGCAACGTAGCTAAACAAATTTAACATATTTTATACATTTTTATCGTCGAATTTATGATTTTGAGTATACAGGTTAATTAATTTTAAATGCGAACACATATATAGAACCTTTTGGAAAAAATATTTTAGGTGGGTATTCAAACTATGATAATATATTAACTTCGTAATAAATTAACTTATAAAGAAGAGAATCCAAACTGCTTATTCGAAATGAAGGGACTTTAACGCATTTCGGATAGGAAAAATTTTGAATATGAGTAACTATATATAGCTGCGACCCAGAATGCACAACACTATCAATTTTGCAACCCATTGGCCTATTTCTAGAATTTAGAAGTGTCAATTAAATATTCTCAACCCTTCAATTGGCAAGCATTGAAATATGTAGGAGAGAAAAATTTTGAGGGTTATATTACGCAAATGAGGTACCCTGAATTCTATTACAATACCAAAAAAAAAAAATCATTGTCAATATTTGAAAAATATGAGATGCTGCACTTCCGGGGACACACTATATTTATATGATTTACATAGATTTGAATGGCTTAAAAATTGCATTTATTGTTTGTCAACTTACTTTTCTATCATTGTTGAAGAATGCAGAGCAATATGTCTCCTCCATATATGTATTTCCCTTTAAAATGCAAGAGTCAAATATAGTTCTTGCTTGGATTGTCAAGAAACAGGGGACATGTGTACATTTGAGTCATTCTGCTGGTAATTATAGAAACTTCATAAGCATCTCACAGGTAAAAACCGAATGTGTTTAAGAGTTGTTTAGAAGCATCAATGCCGAAACAAGCTCAAAATACGGGTATAAAATGTAAGATATAAATAAAATATAAGAAACTCACGTTACTTGAGAAGGTAAAAAGTTTAAAACGTATATAAGGGAGTTAAAATATATGTTAAAATGTTCAGTTTTCATTGTGGCATCTTAACGTTTCATAATCTTGAAATTATTTGTTACATTCCCATCATTTTCTCTGCCGTAAGTTGATTTTTGCTGCCAGATCTTGCTGTGTTTTTACGATAAAATTGCATGAGTGAGATAGTCTCCGATTTTTTAGACATTTTGGCTATGTAAAGAAAAAGGAAAAGTTTTGTAGTCGAAACAAAACATCAGATTTTATTCAAATGTGAAAAAAATAATGAAACAAAAAAAAAGTAAAATCACGAAAAAATTCGGGCTTTTATCGTCACCTTTTTTTGTTCACGCAATCATTATAGTGTATGTATAAGCAATAAAATCTAGATGTACATTTCAGCAAAAGTAGTTCAGAATGAAAGGAAAAGGAATGGTAAATTTATCTAGTTTGTTTTTCCCCAGTTATGTTTCTACGGTCCAAAAAACTAAAATTCGTTTATGACGAGAAGTCCGTTATTACGACAATCTTCTCTCTAGCCCCGTTTATATGGGAAATAGAAAAATCGAGCGTAAAACCCGCTACAAGAATTGTCATGAAAACCCGTTTATATGGTTTGGCACTTTACAGATGTCGTCAGATGTCCCGTGGGTCGGTTTGTTCAATTTGCTGAACAAAAAATTATAGGAAACGAGGTTACACTCCCCAAGTATCCCCAACAAAGAAGGGGCAATTCCTGCTCCTCATTTTTTCCCCTAAGAGGGAAAATAAGTCATCAAGGGAGTGCCAGCATTACCAATGCCATTGCAATACTGCTCGTGTAAAGGAGGGATTCTAATTGTGAACCGTCGTTGTAACGGACTTCTACTGTTCTTGTAATACTAATGCTAAAAACTACGAATTTTCTAATGGTAATCTCTCTCTTGTGTTTAAATATACCAATCTCTTACACTGTACCCAGCTGCATAACACGTAATAGACATTTTTGAATTTCGTTTTTTCATTTATAAGAGCTATTGAAATAAACTCATGAACCAAAAAAAAAAAAATTCTTAGTAGGGTATCATCAAATAAAAAGAAAGAACTCTAAAGGCGAGTTGTAAATTGCTGTATATTTGCATCATTACGTTTGAAAAGTGTGGAACGAATATTTTACTTTTTTATGGATTCGATCAATATATGTATTTTTCTTCCTTTCTTTCAATTAAAAAAAAAAAGGCTGTTCTTCATCTTCGATTCGACAACAGAATCTTTACTTTTTTCGAACAATGCTGTTAGTGCAAATTTAGTGAAACTATTGTTTTAATGTTCCCGTCTCACAAAAGAAGGCATAAGTTACCCGCTCTCTTGTTATTTAGATACAGGAAGTTACCATTAGAAAATTTGTAGTTTTGAGCATTATTATTATTATAGATACAGTCAAACCTCTCTATCTCGAAATCTTTTTCGGTCCCGTCAGTTGCGAGAAAGAGAGGCTTGACTGTATCAATAATAGTAATACTTAAAACTACGAATTTTCTAATGGTAACCTCTTGTATCTAGATATACGAATCTGTCACACTATTCTCAGCGGTATAACACATAATAGACAGTCTTTGACAATTTTTTTTTTATTTGTCAAAGTTATAGAAATGGATTCATTAACCAAAAGAAAAAAAAAAATCTTAGTAGGGTATCATCAAAGAAAGAACTCTCAAGGCGAGTAGTAAATTGCTGTATATAAGAATATTTGCATCATTACGTTAGAAAAGTGTTGAACGAATATTTTACTTTTTTATATAGGTTCGGATAATATATGCATATTTATTCTTGTTTTTTTATTTCAAAAAAGGGCTGCTCTCCACCTATGATTCAAGAACAGCCTCTTTACTGTCTTCGAACAATGCTGTTAGTGCAAATTTAGTGAAACTATTGTCTCCATGTTCTCGTCTCACAAAAGGAGGCGTCTGATAAGTTTCCCGCTCTCTTGTTTCCTTTCATTCCTGGAGGTTATTCTTTATCGAGGATTTCTTCGAAATTGAGTAAAAATACAATCTGCCTCAAACTTCTATGATAGTGCTTCTCCGAGATTCCAAAAGAGTGGATTAAAGGAGGAAGAATGAAAAAGAAAGTTTTTAGCTGGAATTAAAATCTGAGGTTAAATTTCTACCATGAATAAGAAATGAATTAAGCGAAAATAATTTTTTTCTTCTCAAAATAGCGACACGTCTTTCTGAAATTTTAATAACGACTCGTTTGATACAGCTTGCGTCTTCTATAATATAAACGATTTTTTTTTTTCGTTCGTCGATGGTATTGGCGAATTTTTTCCCCCTTATATAAACTAAAATAAGTTCTCATTTTTCCACAAAAATATTAATTTGTTTTCATGGGAATACTCATTATGGTATGTAGACTTTTCTCGAACACGTCCAGGGTTAAACGTTG
This sequence comes from Pholcus phalangioides, assembly GCF_987345545.1. Lineage (NCBI taxonomy): Eukaryota > Metazoa > Arthropoda > Arachnida > Araneae > Pholcidae > Pholcus > Pholcus phalangioides. The sequence continues at coordinate 37,264,627 of NW_028301600.1, read as the reverse complement.
TTAAGCACAAACGTCTCTTATTTGCAAAAAAACTGTGTAATGAAAATTTTTTAACTTATTTGAACCAGAGATTGTAGGTATGATGCAATATCTCACACTAACTTCTCGTATTCAGTGGATTCTGTATAGATTTTAATACTAAGATGTATGCATATTATATAAAACTTTACCTTTGTGAATATTATTAATTTTTGAAATGAAATGTTCTCGGTAATGCGAGAACCATGTAATTTTAAGTAACAATATGTAAGTTAGGTGTATGAAAATTGTAAGCTGATACAGTACATTCCAAACAAACTTACAATGTATATAAAATTTCAGTTATTAGCGAAACAGATACTTGTATACGAAAACCAACTGAACTGATATCACAATAGCGTTGCAATTCATGAATTTCATACACAGATTTTTATTATTTACTTTTTAGGGAAACAATATGCATCGTAACTGTAATTTCCTACGCAAAAAAATATCCCGTGTTTCCATAAAATTGAATAAACCGTGTAATGAAAATTTTGTAACGCATTCGTAACGATTGTAGATGTGATGCAATATCCTCTATATGAAAATTACCGAGCTTTGCTTGCGTGAATATTAATAACTTACAAATGAATTTAGTCGAGAACTGTACTTAAATAGAAGAACCGTGTTATTTTTCAAATAAATCTGTAAATATTGGGAAAATGACATTTTACTGAGGAACCGTTGATCCTAGAGGTATGTTTCCAATTAGAAAAAGTTTTCAAATAACGCGCAGTTCTCAGATATGTCATTCATATTTCAGTGGGTTGTATAGTTAAAAAAAATAATTTTATACCGTCCCGTGTGCCCAGAAACCAATAAGAAAGCTGTTGTTCTGTCTCTTCTGATGCCAACAAAAAACTGCGTTTCTCAGTGCAATACTCCCTGAGATATTCGAATTCGAAAAAATAAGGAAAAAAAAAAGTGGGAAAAAATAGATCTAAATGCAAAAAACAGTTTTACCGCACTTAATGCTGTTTTTTCCCGTAATTTCCTCTGTTTTTCGAGTTCAAATTATACCTCTTGGATCAATGGTTTGCCAGTAAAATGATATACCCTCTCCTCGTTTGTTATACACCTTCCATAAAATTTCAGTTCATGGCTACAGAGGGACATAAACTTGGTTTAGGGGGTGCAGAGAAGAAGAGCAGCGTGTGTTCTTGTTGGTGCACAAGACTTGAGCTACGATGAAATACTTGATTTCTTGAATACATTGACACTGAAGGAAAGCAGATGTTGGGGGGGGGGGTTACGATCGAAGTGTTTAAAATTGTCAACGGGATGGATATGATGAACTATGTGTTAGTAATCCACAGCTCAATCAACAGCTTTGACAATTAGACACCAGTATCGTGTTGTAAGGGACAATTCTGGATTGTGGCGTCGCAGGGAGTTTTTTTCTAATGGGGTTGTCAATAAATGGAATAGCTTACCTCCGGAGGTCGTGACTTCTAACACAATATACTACGATAGAATATACAAAAAGAACTACGATAAACATTATTGGGATATATTTTTATTTTTATGGGCATCTTTTTCTCAGCCACCTCGTTGGGCATTTTGCCTGTTGTGGCGTTGTATTTGTATATAATTCGAGAAGCTTTATCCGTACTTAGATACGACAACAATACCCTTTTTTATGGGCAGTGCATTATATAATATGAATTATCCGCTTTTTTTCTTCCGAGATATTGGATTGCTGCATTTTGGTTATATTTGACATGCATATTTTCATTGACATTTTTATTCAGCGATCTTGTTGGGCAATTTGCCTGCTGTGGCCTTTGTATATAAAATTTCAGTAAAACAAAAATAGCTACACTGGATGTCCCAAATTTTTTGGACGGCGGATATTTCTGTAATGCTGAATTTTGAAACACATACTCTCAATTACAAAAAAATTTCAAATGTCGTGCAGTTAGGTAAAATCACAAAATTCGTTTGAGGAGTCGTATATAGAAAAAATATTGAAATTCACTTTTTATACCGTCCATCTATGCTCAAAAACCGAATTAGAAAGTTAGAAAGTTGTTGCCCTGTCTCTTTTGAGGCCTACAAAAAAATCCACGCTACCAATTCCACTGATATATTCGAATTCGAAAACCGGAGTAAATTTTAGGAAAAACAGTAAATGCGCAAAAACTGTTTTACCCGCATTTAACACTATTTTTTTCCCCAAATTTACTCCGTTTTCCGAATTTGAATACCTCAGTGAATATTGAAACGCGGCACGTGTAACCATTTAATTTTTTTTTTGTTGGCCTCAGAAGGGACAGTGCAAATACTTTCTGATTCGGTTATTGAGAACACGGGGATTGTACAAAAAGATAATTTCTTTTATTCATTTCTTCATGTATACGACTCCTCAAACAGATTTTGAGATTTTAAGTAATTGCACATCATTTAAAAACTTTTTGTAATTGAAATTATGTTTCGGAAGTCAACGGTTAGAGAGATATCCACTGTTCAAACAATTTGGGAAATCCTGCGCAGATAATCACGGCAGGGTCGCAATTCATGAATTTTCTTCACAAATTTATTCTAGCAATCTTTAATAAAAAAAACAAAAAACAGAATGTATTGCAACTGACAAGTAACTTTTAACAATATAACTTGATATATTTTATTAATCAATTTAATCCTTCTCACTTTTCGGCAGTATAGGATGCATTTTTATTCGAAAAACCCAATGGAATGAGGTCTGAAATTGATTCAGTCTATGCAGTTCACCAAATTTTATTGGATATATTTTACCGTTTCTTTTTCTTTTCGTAAGGTGTTAGCTGTGAAATAGGAAGCGTTCAAAAGTTGAAAATGGGCTAAAACAGCCAGCTGGAGGTAATAGGTTGAAAGAGAATATATATATAGAAAAAAAAAATACATGGAAAATAACTGGGATAGGCGGAAAAAGTCAAGTTCCAGGCTCTCTTTACTCGTTTCATTTCTTTTTTTTCCTTATAACCAGCTTGAATTTTTTTCCAGATCTATATCATGGAAGGGCTAGTGTGTGTGTAGTGACGTTTTTTTTCTCTATATATTTATTTTCCCGTTTTTTCTTTTCATACCCTACTTCATTCAACTTCGTGAGCGGAAGTCAGGAGTTGCGGAAGCAATATCTGAAATTTATGGAGTGGTTGATCGAAGTGGCTCTCGCCACGTGAGCCGCCTCGCAGCTCGAAAAAGTCGAGAGAACCATGCTCGACTGGCCACTTGCGCGTTGCTGCCACTACAGTAGTAGTGTAGTATGGGAAGTCGCCAGCTTCCATCTCCTGTCAAGATAGTCGATTTTATCGTGACGCCATTTTTCTTTTGGGACCTTTTTCCGGCTGTTCTCTCATTTTCTTGTCTGATACATATTAAATATTTGGATATTGCTATCTTAATGGAATCGAGAAGCCGTTTTCTGATAAAGTGACGACCGAATCTGATTACATGTTTTCCAGCCTGCTCCCGCTCACACACACTATCGACGGAAATACGTTTTCTCGGTTGATCGGAATCATCGTAATTATCCGTAGTCGTGAGTTATACGTGTAATGCCGGAAGGTATAGAGCAATTACTTCAGCCATTATAAATTCCAACAAAATTCCAGAGACATTTCTGTAATGTTCTAGAAGTGAATTTGTTGCAGAGAAATCTAAGAAGCACGGTGGGAGAAGCAGTAAAGGGATACCTATAACCGAACATTTCTATTAATGTTATTACCGTCGAATCATATTTCATTAATCATATCATGTTGCAATCACGTAAGTGCGGTGGATTAAGTCTGTGTATTTGAAAATTAAAATACCGCAGTTATATGAAATGCAGTCAAATCTTGATAAGTCGATAGTTCAGTGGCCAACAAAACTTCGAGTTATCGTTAGTTCGACTTATCATAAATTCAGATTTCAGAGTGGAAAATTTATTCTATTAAAATAACAGCGCTATTTTTTTTACGTATTATATAGAAATGTCCTCTCTACTTGTTAATACAAGATTCATCGAAAGACTGGTTATTTGTGAAGATGAAGATTACAAAAAAGAAAATTCGTTTCTGATCACACGGGGACTCGAACCCCAGTCTCTCACTTGCCGGACGAGTGCTCTACCATCTAAGCTTTGGAAAAAGATAGGGTATTGCAACCTTGGAGCGTATATATATGTTGAAAGGCTCCGTACATGGACGGCGGCAGCGCAATAAACTAATAGCTCGTGAATGACATAGGCCACTAGATGGCAGGACATTTCTATATGCATGTGGCCATCTGTAGCTCCGACCTACATTTTATTAATGCGAGTGCAGTGCCTATAGTGCAGCCGAAAATGCCACATACCTCCAAAGGCGGCTTTGACTACTGTGGCTTTAGGGTCATGATTTAGGTCTGGGCTCTGATTAGGCTTGTAAAAAATTTCTGACACCCATTTTTTAAAAGTTCAGTTGTATACGGCACAGTATGACTACTGTCCGATCCTGTTGAAACAGAAACGACCTCTGTCCGAATTTTGGTTACAATATAGATAAAGCGGGGTCTACAATGTGAAAATATTAAGCTGTGTTCAAATTATCATGCCTAGGAACAAAAGAGCTGTGTTTAGACCAGGAGAAACAGTCGAATGAAACACTCAGGGTCTCTGCCACCCGTTGCCGACATCTCTTCATTCCAGCTTCGTGGCAGAGTCTGGAACAAAGTGAGTGCACCTAACAGTCTGAGTGTGTAGCTAGTGTTGTGGCTGATATTTCAGTGCTGCCATCTACACTTCGAATTATGAGTGAAGTGTAATGATTGAATATTTGTAACGTTGTAGGCCTTTTGATCTGTGTGGCGAGACTTTTTAACGGGGAGATCGGCCCGCATTCGCGCCTTGAAGTTGGGAACCACCTTCAGTCGACCACCACTGTGGCGCCGGTGGGGTTCGAACCCGGATCCTCGCGATGCGAGTCCGTCACTGTGACCACTCGACCACCACAGCGGCAGGAGAAACAGTCGCATGGTTACTGATGATATTCATAGCAGTAGTGTATAACAAACTTATTCCCAAAAATCAAAACCGCAACATCTCTTTGCATCCACGTAAATTGTAAATATGCCGTGAGATTTCAAATCAATGAAACAACAATTTTTTTATGTTGCGAAGTCTAAAAAAAATTACAGTGCATTTGTTTTCCACAGCCAGAAACTTCATTTTCAATTCATACTGAAAACAAAAAATTATATTATGTGAATAAGTTTAGTAATAGCTGAAAAAAAAGTTACACTAACCAAGAAGAACTTTTAAGAGAAAATTCCAAAAGACATTCTCAACTTGCTAAGTCATTTTTGTTCTTAATGTTACTTCTATTTATGGAGTAGGTGACAAATTAATGTTCCAAATGTTACGACATATTTCTTGTTTTCAGATTTATTTCCGGGAAAGAAACGACAGTCACATGTAGGTTTCCTTATATATCTTTCATGAAAAAGCTTTCTCGAATATAACCACCCATCAGATTCAATATATCATTTCACTTACTTGCACAGAAAACCAGAACGTATGGCAAAACACTTGCTCAAATATTGATTCTCACGTCCCTGCTAATAAATTCAATATACGACTATCTTCAGAAATAGTATACTTCTAAGATAGCTAATAATCTGTCTGTTTTGCGGTGCTGATACGAAAGAATTTGTAAAGAATTTTGTTTTTATGTTGTTGAGAAGTTCTCTCTTTGGGTCAAACATACGGGATACGTTGGTTACGGTGATGTTGAAGCAAGTCATCAAATAGTAAAGCTATCAAACTGTATGAGAGAGAAGAAAGATAATTCTAAGAGCAAGTTAAATATTGAAACGGTGGTTTCGCTATGATATCTCAACGGAGAATAAAACAGAAAATACGTATATACAATAGGTTGGTCAGCAATGGATGGAATAAAAACAGCAATGAACACAAGAAATAAAATAAATTCTAACCAAGAAATTTATAAAAAATTTATATAAAAATGCAAAGCCACAACAGTAAAATGCCCATTGAGGTGGCTGATTAATGACATTTAATAATGAGATATTTATAGAAGATGATTTAATGAGATATTATATAAGAAAATATTAATAAAGATAGTCCTGACTTAAGGAACCTTGGTCTGGTGAATTTTAAAATTTTAAATATTTCGTCCATATCTGTGATTATTACAAATTAATTTTTGTAAAAAATGCCAAAATTTAGCTTTTTATATTTACAAAATATATTATTTCGAAGAACAATCAATCCATTATTGGTCATCCTTCAAACATTCGGTTATATATTTATACGAATCTTCACCGGGGAAGGCATATTCGAAAGTGTAGGAGTGCATGGTATCATTCAACCAAGTATTCTCTTTCTCCTTACTTTCAAGACGTTTATAGATTAAGACCATGGACAATGTGATTTATTTCGCATAATCCATTTCCACAAAATAACGTCTTTTCTTGTCTGAAGAGTTTCAGAAAGAGGTGACCTCAAATTCTTTGTTTTACTATCATGCAAATTCAAGATCATGTGACACAAATCTGCACTTGAAAAATCATTAACCTCATCGCATTTCTCCTTACTACATGCCTTTAAAACTGGACAGCGTATGGCTGAGTGATTGTGTGACCCTCTTAACTGAGGTCACACATGTATCCTTTACATGAACCTTTTGAGAATTTTGCAGAAGTATGCATAAATAAGAGTGGAGAGGAGGGAATGAATATCGCGAGACGTTGGAAAATGGTGAAAACCGGCTATTGATTTGCCACGAAGTATAGGCATGTTTATGCATATTTCTAAGCACTTTAGCGAAACAATTGTTTATTAGCATCGCAAATATTCCAAGAAACAACGTTTCATTTCTGAGAACAGTCAATCCGTCATTATAATTCATCTTTGACACATTCGGTCATCTGTTTACCAGAATTTTCACGGCATATCTGAATGTGTGATAATGTATGGTATCTTTCAACCAAGTGTTTTCATTCTCCTTAATTTTCCTCATATTAATCCTTAAATGCATCGCTTTGCATATGTGCAAGGGTCATTTAAATGTTCATTACTGCAGTCAGTTTGAAGATAAAAATTCGGAATCGCCTTTGCACAGGCTGGGTCATTTTTTTCAGTTTTTCTATATGTGTCAGTGACTATGAAAGAAATTATCAGCTTGAAAAAATAAATCATGCATTTAAGGTCGCTTTTTCGAGGCGTAGTCACCCTGGACTGGAGTATGGCGTAAGGTTTTGGAGACCACATGCCTACAGAGGGACATAGACTTGGTTGAGGGAGTGCAGAGAAGAGCTGCGCGTGTTCTTATGCAGTCCCCGTGTGCCCGCCTCCAAAACCCAATTAGAAAGTTAAGTTGTTCCCTGTCTCTCCTAATGCCAACTTAAAAATCCCACGTTTCTAAGCGCAATACTCACTGAGATATTCGAATTCGGAAAACAGAGGAAATTTGGGAAAAAAACAGCATTAAATGCGGAATAACCGTTTCACTTGCATTTAACTCTCTTTTTTACCAACTTTCCTCCGTTTTTCGAATTCGAATAACTCAGTGAATTTTGCACTTAGAAACGAGGAATGTTTTGTTCGTATTAGGAGAACAGGGCAAAAACTTTCTAAATTGGGTTTTGGGGTGCACGGAGACTGTATAGAAAATTAATTTTTTTTATTTCAATAACTATAAAACACTTTGAAACATGAATGGCATACCTAAGTAGTACACGTTATTTGGGAAATTATTCTAATTAAAAGTATACCTCTCTAGGATCAACGGTTCGCAAGTAAAATGTCATACCCCGTGTTTGGCATGCACCCTGTATATTATTAATTATTTTCGGTACATATGCTTTTATATTGGGTGCTGCATTTTAGTTATACTTGACATACATGTTTTTTATGCATCTCTTTATTATAGACATCTTTTTCACCCACATCGCTGGGCAATTTGTCTGTTGTGGCCTTTGCATTTGTGTAAGGGTTTAAAGGAGTTTATACAGTAGAAAAGACCGTGTGATTCATCTCACATAATCCATTTCAATAAAATAACGTCTTCTTGTCTGAATAGTTTACAAAGAGGTAACTCCAGATTCTTTATTTTACTGTCATGCAAGTTGGAGTTCATGTGACACTACTCTACACTCTCTCGACAAAGTCTTTAAAATCCTTAACCTCATCTCATCTCTTATTAATACATGCCTTCAAAACTGGACAGCGTATTCTTAACTGAGGTCATACACCTATCAATATCTTTTGAGAATTTTGTAGAAGTATACATAAATACGTGTAGAGAGGAGGGAATGAATGGAGACGTTGGAAATATGGCGAAAACCGGCTATTGATTTGCTAGAAAGTATAGGCTTATAGGCATGTTTATGAATATTTCTAAGCACTTTAGGATAAAGTAAAAGAAGAACAAAAAAAAAAGGGACACAACGTTGTCTTTGTTATTTTATGACAGAACATTGAGAGTATTTAACAGTCTTTTGGCAGGGTGTTTGATGCATCTCGTCTCGTTGTGTGAAGCAGCGGAGATTTTCTATTGTGTTTATTAAACAAACCCTTCTTAATGGCTTGGTCTTGGCAAGGAGCCGGATGTTTCTCCTTCATTGCATTTTCATGAACCAGGAAGATGAATGTAATTTCCCCTTCGACTTTCTTTTCTTGTTATTGGTACGGGGGGATTTTCTTTTGTTCTGAAGAGGCCACGGCTCTATATATACGACAATGAATGGGGTATAGTTTGCTCGCCACTGAAATGGGCATCTCAGTTTCTGCGACAGTCTTTTGGGAAACTAAATGGCTTTTTAAACTCCAGTTTGTTGAAACGGCATCGCAGTGTTATTTTTCAACTATTTTACGACCATCTGGCCCTGAAGAGACAGATCATTATTTGAACCTTTAAACAGGTCAGGTTTGTTTTTCGATCAACTATGAAATTCCATACTATGATCTTAAAGGTTTCAGATTTTCGTGAAACTAACACTATCTTACGTGTAAAATGCAGGGTGGTTATAAACAAACTCACATTACTCAGACGCATGTAGCGCCCATTATGACGGAGGTATATTAATGGAACTTGGTATGTAGAATATATGTAACGTGGGAGGAGGGGAAAGAAAGGTTCAATAAAAATAGTTCACTTTTGACAATTAGTTGAAAAGTGGCTCTATTTTATAGCAATTATCTGTTTTTTAATTGTCCAAATAATGTATATACCAAGTTTCAATACAATACGTCCACCACAACAGGCCCTACATAGGTCGGAATGATGTCAGTATAATTAAGCTGAGTTGGTGTTAGTTTAATTATGTCCCGGCTGCTGGATGTGGGGACCTGCATTTTGTTCTTTGGCAAAATCAATACAAATGAACATTTTTCATGGTCTTCATAGGGTGGGCCTTGAATTTTATTCGTCGGTAAAATGAAAAAAAAAAAAATCCCTTTTCCGGGGAGGGGTCCAACAAGGCTCACTCCAGCTTGGTAACCCCCATGAGGATGTTGACAGGTTTCATCTTGGGAGGGCCGTTGATGAATCTGATTGTTTTTTATTGCTTTGTAAAATTTGTGAGTAAGCTGGTGCTCTTACATGCCACATTCCATAAGAGTCTGACGAAGTGGGACGAAATAAACAAGAGATGATGTGAAGAGAAAATGGGTTGGCCGTCGGCATATTTAGTGGGCTTTGACCCCCATATTAATACTATAATTTTAGAATAATTAGTCCTATAATTTTAGATGACACTATAATTTTCGAATAAATGATACTATAATTTTTATACTAAATATAATACTTTGCAATAAATAATACTATAATTTGTTGAAATGGCATCGCAGTGTTATTCTTCAACTATTTTACTACCATCTGGCGCTGAAGAGAGACAGACCATTGTTTAAATCGATCAGTTTTGTTTCTCGATCAATTATGAAATTCAAACTTTTATCTAAAACGTTTCAGATTTTTGTGAAACCAATACTATCTTACGTGATGAAATAATATTACAATTTCAGACATATTTACTCAAAGGAAAAACAACAGATATATACGTTTGTTGAAAAAATTATAACGTCCCAGAAATATTTAAGAGCGCAGTTTATAAAAAGCTCCAGTTAGAAACTTGAAATTTATAGCCTGCAGTAATTTTCATTTCCTTCTTTTAAGTGGTTCTTTTTGAGTACATCGGTTGCAAAAAGCTTGCATAAAGTAGATTTAATACGTTCTAAAATGCCAAAAATTATTTTCCTCTTGTTTCAAGAAATTAGAACATCCCGGAAATTGTTCCAAAATATTAAAACATTTGACTTGAATGGGATTATTACATATTTTCATCAAATTGATTGAATAAGCATTGTATGTCTTTCCTGGTTATGAATGTAAACAAAGAATATGTAGTTCAATCTTTGCATTACGGGTAGAAAAACATTTCTGCAAAAGCAAAAATTACATGTGCATTTGCTTGGGCAGTATCAGTATAGGTGTGCTGATATCGTATGAACATATCGCACTATGGCCATTTTTTTTAACCATGAATTTTATGCATGAGAACATTGAATTCATAAATCTTCGGCACAGATCTGGATTTGACCTCATCCGATTGTTCCCAATCTCTTGGCAGTTCGGTATCAGGTACAGTGCCATCAGATATCACGAAGCAACAGAAGTATCAATGATCTATGATAGACATTGCCGAATTCTTGATTCAATATCTGGAGCCCCGAAAAAGCAGATCATTATTTGAAACTGTAAACAGATCTCTCAAGTTTGTTTCTCGATCAACTATGAAATTCCATACTATCATCTCAAATGTTTCAGATTTTTCTAAAACGCTAACACTGTCTTACGTGCTAAAATAATACTATAATTTTAGACATATTCAAAGAAAAAAAAAGCTGATATATTTTAAGGATAAACATGAATAGTTTATATTACTCAGCAAACCTTGATCGACATATTCTCGTGAATATAATATATTAAACGTGAAAGAAATCGATTTCGTTTCCGAAATCTTATTTTTCAAAATTTAATCACAATTGCCTTAAAATGTATATATTTTCAATAAAATCATGTATACTCGCAGGCATTGAAGTAGTTTTCTTGAAACTTGATTGCATATCTCAATATCATATTTATGAAGATAAAATATTTCATCGTAGCTAAATTTATTGCCAGCGTAACTTTTTTGAAAGCTGGAATGAATAGAAAATGTGATCTTGACGAAATTTATTTATGAGTTTTAGTAAAACTTGTTTGTCTGTTTTTATTTAGAACAAGAATGTGTTTTTATTATTATGTTTTTTTTTTTTTTTGCCATTCAAAATTTTTTTTCATAAAAAAAAGTGTTTCTTGAGAAATTTATTGCTTTACAAAGCTATAGAATGACAAGTGAAATATTAGTATGGGTTTGTGATGGATTGTGGTGCTTTAAAACACATGAATAAAAAATATGCAGTTGAAAAGTTTATTATACAGTTTTACTCATCAAGTGCCAATAATTCTCGCAAGATATTGGGAAAATCCCATATTTGGCGGTTGCAGAGAAAATGATAGCGAGTGATGCGTCTATCCGGTATGCGTCTCCAAGATTTAAATCACCCAAAAAGGGACCTCGATCCAACGTAGAATATTACTCCACATCACATTCACATACTGCGACAACACCATCTAGTACGCACCAAAGAATTGAATTTTTTGAATCCCTCCACTGAACCTCAAACTGAAATACGAAGGAAAACATACGATCTACCATGGTTAAAAAACTCAGTTAAAACAGAAGACGAAACATTGAAAACTACCAATTCATGATCTACAAATCGTTCTCTTGAAGAAAAAGCTATTTAAGTGGCAAAATAAATAAGACATTAACAGAAACAATAATTTACGAATTATTAAATCGAGTCAAGACTATGGACAGGAAGTGTAGACGGAGGACCAAAATCTTTCTAAAAGGTCACAAATCCTTTCTGACCCACATGCACAGATTCAAATTAATAGCGAGCAATAGATATGGCTGAATATATATAACAGATTACACACTATGTAGCCTCCTGTTCAATTACTAAAAATACCATTTCCACGATCCGTCAGAGATCCCAACTGCCGAATATAGAGAACTTAAACTGACCAATCAGAATGACGATAATCACAGTCGTCCAGTTTATTCAGGCTAACCCAGAAAATACTAGAATTGAAATTAATGACCCAAAATCTCGAAGATGACGCGACACCCAGGGAGTTGGATCAGGACCTAGGAGATCAACAAGAATCTGTAGACCTATTCTTCTAGGCCAGGGGTCTTCAACCTTTCTCGAGTGGCGAGCACTGTCCATGCTCATCATCAAACGAAGAGCACCTCTTACGGCAACTTTAACAGACTTATGCCTGAAATCTGCATTGAATTGTAATCCTTCAATACAATTTTTACAAGGTGTTTAATTGAAGTGTTGATCAAATGTTCGCAAGCACGATATCGAATATGACCGTTGAGCACTCTTGGTGCTTTGAGAAGCACCATGGTGCTCGCGAGCAACTAGTTGAATATGGCTGATTTGAACTTTAGAGATAAACTATTATCTACCGTAGACGAGGACTGACAATCAATGAACATTGCACCAGTATCAACATTACGGATGCTGCCGATCCTGTATATGTCATATGTTTGCAATATTTTGACCTATTTTAGGACGTGGTCTTCTTTTGCAAATTTGTGCATTTTATCCGATTATTAGCTTCTTTTTTTTGATTCGGCGTATCGTGCTCTATTCTTTTGCAATTTGCATTTTTTATTTTTTTGAAAGAAAAACTACCGATACGCTTTTTACCGATACGCTTCTACCTAGCGATATATACCTAAAACTTAAAACTATACTTTTTATTAATTAATTAATTTATCAGTCATTTATTTATTTATTTATTTTATAACATGGTTGTTTCAAATAAATTTCGATGAAAATTATAATAACTGAAAACATAATTTATTTCCACCATTTAAATTCAAATGCGTTTATTACCATTCTATTTTTAAACGAACCAAATCTAACTTTAGAAAATTATATATTTAATATACGGCGTTTTCTTTCGTTCAGAGTTACTGGATAATGGATCACTGAGTGAAATCATTGATCGTTGGGATTTTCAGGGAATTAATCTTCAACATATGTGCTTGTTCCCATCCTATGATCACAATCTGCTCTACTATAGATGTAATAATATTCTAAATTTAGGAGAAATAATAATTTTATAATTTTGTTGCACTTGAAAAACAATTTATTTTCTGATGTTAAGCGTCTGAAGAGAGTGGTGATTTTTTTAAAATAAGAAAACTACAAAACGAGATATTCCTATAACTGTATTATTCAGTTCTAGGAAACTGGAGATTCGTATTCAATATAGTGCTGCTGCTCTAATTTTATTTAGTACCCAGTCATTGGCAGTGTACGGTTACTCGTGCAGGAGTATGTAAATCTGTGGCAATATGCGATGACTGTTAATAAAAGTTAGGGATGATTATATGTATATACATTATTTTTCTTTCGTTTTGGATGGACGTCTGGATAAATCTGCTTTATTTTTGTGCATATATCTATATTTTACGACATGAAATACTCTCGAAGGTGAAACGACGAATCATAAATGCTAGGTAGTTTCCTGACAGATGGTGAGTTTAAGAAAACGCCGGTCTCTCTCACGGTACATGAAACAGTGCAAGACATTTCATATAAGCGCATCGTGTATAGTAAGCCATAAATAACTTGAGCATATTTTTTGAGACATTTGCTTGGTTATTGCACCTAGCCATTGGCAAAAAACAGTCGTTTCGATGCAGATTAAATCGATGCATATCATTCGAGTTTATTTATGAACGCTTTATGCGGCATCGGATATTACTCTGACCGAATTCCTGAGGCTCCTCTGCATAATTGATAGCTAAGATGGTAGAAGGGGATACCGGAAAGAAAATTTATTTCGTTTTATTTATTTATTTATATTTTTTTGCTATCTAAAATGAGAAACGAATTCGGAAAAATTTATGCCTACCTCCTCGTGCTTTAATATGTTTTCCACGGATATATATCGATATCAAGTAAACACGAAATAAGTAAGTGTTTTTTTTTTTGAAAGCAAGATTGCATTCCAACATTTTTTATTATGTTATCCAAAATAAATGGATGTTCGGAGGTCATATGATATTATCGTTACGTATCCAATGTAGTTACGTTGGTTAATAAGTAAACGGGTATATTTCCAAGTTTACGTGTGTGATACATAGACAGAATATTGATGTTGGATGAAGTATTATCGTATATTATTAAATATGGACGTATTTTAAAGCAATATGTATGAGTTATATTGTGAAGTTACACAGTGTGTTTTGGAGAGGAAGTTTATTATATCTGTCGAATTTTAGGGGAACTGAGTTGCAACAATACGTTTTAGGGAATGTCTATCCGAACAAGAGTCAGTTGCACACACTTCCCGCAATCAATCAAAACCGAGGGTCAATTACACCGGACCAATTGCCCAGTTTAGAGTTCGAAAGAGTTGTGTAGAAGAGCACCGTAATTCAGCTCTAATGTCTACTTTCCGATGCACTTGACATGAATATTTTTTTTTATTCCTATCAATTAGTTTATATAACCGTCTTTTTCCTCATATACTATGAACACTAATGCACATGCTTAATAATTTTGTAAAACATGTGAGCCAAATGTAGATCGAAAAGTTGAGCAAGTAATTATAGTATAGTAATCAGTTATTTTATAATTACAATTCATCAATCTTAATAAAACATTTCCTCACCGATTACGAGTCTAATGTTCTGTACTCTATCTGCCTTGAACCCTGAACCTTTGACTCGTATATCGAGGTGCCGTAGATGAGAATAACTGCTCATGCTCCTCCTTCATCATCGCTCTGCCAATGAAATGCAGTAGTGCATTGAAGCCATAGCGGGTGTAAGAGAATAGGGATGATGATAACTTGAGTCATCCCACCATCTCTGAGATGGCGAAAAATTTAGAAATGTGGCTCTGGAAGTACATCTTTATGCCGGGAGTTACCAGCCACCTCTACAGGAACTAATGGGCAATACATATTGATGATAAGTGATGCTAACTACTAATTAGATGTGATAATATGATGCAATATGAATAATTAGTGATAAAGTTACCATATTATACATACCTTATATATTATTGTACATGCCTCTATCAAGCCATTATCACAATTATGGATTACAGAATACGTCAAAAGTTCGTTGAAACTTCACAGGTGAAACTTATAAACAAACTGAACTTTAAACAAATAAAAAAATAAAAAAATGGTGATAAAAAGTTATGGTTTGCATAAAATGGGATCAGAGAGGAGAGTGATTTTTTTCAAGAATCAGAAAAAATACTTCCGAAGATTGACAATAGACGGCGCTGACATATGTAATGTATAAAGAAAATTATACAAATCAGGCTACCGGCATCGAATAAAAAATGCACATGGTCCATCCAAATTATTGACGGCCTGATTTTTGCATAAATCTACTAGGGATATTGCATTTCCGTTCAATCTATTGTGACTTTCAAAATTTTTTTTCTTAAAAGAAATCTTGTGATTCTATTTGTGCGAAATTCAATTTTTATCACTGCTGGTTCCTTTTTGATTCATTTTTCAAGATTTATTGACCTTCCGATGCATCCTGAATATATAGAAAACTGTTTTTGTGGAATTAAAAAAATATTTATGTATAGCAAACTTGAAATCCGATGGGAAACGCATCTCTATAACTTGTACAATTAATTTATTTTTGATATTTTTTAGAATTTTCTGTCACATATACATATCATGAATTACGCAATATAAGGTGCAATTTCGTATCGATAACCCTATTTTTCTAAGAAAACAAATAAGATAAATTAACATTAATTTAAATTTCGAGGAATTGAGACGTTCACCAATAAAATAATAAATCGTTTCTGTTTTTCAAAATACACATTAACGGAATTTTTGAATATCTTGTGTTCCGTTATTTTAAAACCATTAGGTAACTTTTATGCCCTTTGCACATCCGACTTCCAAGGAATGATCAAAAGTGAGGAGAAATCTGTATAACTGAACATTAGATTCCAGCAAATGAGCCGGGAATGTCTTTCACCATCATCTAAGTAGAAGGAGGCGGGGGGGGGGGGATAATACATCACGATTTATGGTACGACGGCTGTGTTCGTATTTTCTGTAATTTTGCATTTGTGGGAATGTATTGCTTCTTAACAATGCCTGGGCTTTCCGATTCCCGCTTCTTTTGAACCAGCCTCTCCATGCAGTTGCCCATGCTGATGAATTTTGTCATCCATGTTTTCCACTGAAGATAAGCTAACTAGATTCTACTGTTGTACCACGGAAGCGCGAATCATTTGTAAAGTGTCAAGCTTTATCTGCATCGGAAACATATAATGGGATGGGGGGAGGCGGTGTTCCTAGATCAATGACAGCAATTCAAGCCAAACTGCTACAGTTGTGGATGGCTCCTGATGACGCCGCAGACGATAGAATAAAACAGGATACTCAGTAGTAGTATACTTCTTCCCAGAAGCTAATATAAGGTCTCTTATTTTTAATTCTCATCGCTTTTTTAAGTGATAACCACCTACTAGAAAAACAGTTTTGGAACGTCCGTAAGGACAGTTTATCTGAAGTTATCTGTAACCTAATTTATTTCTACACACGATTGCAATACAATGCAAATAAATAAATCAATCAGATTCAGTGGCTCTGGTTATTTTTAGATGTTTTTAGCGTAAGAGAGAAATTTGAATATTTATATATATATATATTAAAATTAAGAGCTATGATGAAAGTAAAAGAAACTCTTCAAGATTGGTGCATTGCATGCTAAATATGCTCATGGAAATAAGCTAACAATTGGAATTTTCATCCTAGAGTTGGCGATGTCAAAATTATCGTGTGAAAAAATTTTAAGTGAAAATGGAATTAATTGTGATCATGACATTTGTTTGTGCTAACTAATTCATATAAAAATCATTAATACGAAATAACATGAATACTATCTTACGAAGACGGAAACATGAAGAATACAGGGTGTTCCATTCATAACCGAGCATGACATTTTTAAGTAAATTGAATACCTTAAGATTAAGGTCTTATAATTTTGAATAATATTTAAAAACATCAATTAAAGGTGAAACGAAACTATATAGTGTGATGTCATTTAAAATTCTTACAAAATGAGATCCACCTCAAATTGTATTGAATACCTTCAACGGTATTAAATTATTAAAATTCTGTGGTGGATAACAAAGTTGTATTATGAAATTCCGAAAAAAAGTATTTATTTTTGGTATCTTATACCTTATTTAAAAATATATATGTATAACTGTTTTTAATATCTAAAAAAAACGAATTGCAATTTTTAATATTTTAAAAACAATTTTACTTTATTGCGCTGTGATTATATCTACATCAACAATCGTACTGTATTCATTCAAAATGCAGCATGTGAAACATTTCATGCCTATTTTTTTAAGAAGTCCGGTTTCTCGACTATTAGCAAAGTTTTATAAAAATATCCTCAGTTTTGCTATAGTTTGCCTCGTTTTATTGTTAGAGTTACTTACAATTATGTTATTACAAAGTATTTTAGAAATTTCCGGAAATCACAGAGAGAGAGCTGAATTGTATTTTATTTAATTTGACGTAATAAAAAATACTAATATACTTGAAAATATCGTTTTCTTGTCGTTTATTGATGCTAAAACTAACCTTAGATTGACTGTTTCAACTAATTAAATTTTCTCAAGTACACGGCTAAGTCTCGTTTGCTCGAAAGTTATGAGTTTTCTTAAGCGAATCGAACGAGAAGTGATTTTTCTTCACGCTCAATAGTTTTCTACACATTTTCCATACAAAATACGTTTATAAAAAAATTCGGTTAAAAAAGAGCTCATTTATTTTCAAAATAACGCATCAATACAGTCACGTATTTCTCTGTGCTTGTCATTGTCAGGCTGACGAAAATTAATCACCTATGAAATGTCAAGGGGGAAAATATTAATATTTGAGATATAAATAAAATATATACAGTTTCCAAACTTTCTATATAGAGAGAGAAAACAAGATTCAGAAAATTCTTTACAGAAAAGATGTTTACATTTCTTTCGTTTATATAACTCACGATTTTAGTTCTCATGCCGTATGTTTCTTATTAAAAACATTTTTTTTCTAGGGTTTCTATTCGTAAACAGCCGATGGAACAGATCGCCATCAAACCACTATACCCGTTCTCCTAAAACACACATACACAAGCATATACACACACATAAGGCGACCTCTAAAGAAATACAGTTATTAAGGTCGAAGGCGAAACTGCAGCAAAAGGCAAAAAACCCGCAAGCCATCGAAAGAACGACCCAGTCAAAAGTAGATTAGAGACATCCATCTTGATAATGGCCAACGCCGTCCAACCGAATCGCTTAGTGCTAGCGTCTGCTGTACCCTAAACGTTTGTATAGACAAGGGATCAAAAACAGCCACACTACCATGAACGGGGTAGAGAGGGTCCACTAACTCCGAAAAAAACCTAAAAAAAATTCCGAAATTTTCTCAAATGTTCATAAAAATAGTAAAAAGAAAAATCAGTGCTGGAAAACCATTATAGCTGATGATGGAACAAATATTACCCCCGAAGAACAAAAAATCAGTAAATAAAATCCAGAAAAAGTATGATACAAAATCTGAAAAACGATATATCTATAGCAATAAGTGCTTTTTTCGTCCTTGGAATAATGGATCCAAATGACTATCAAATTTGGATGCACTAAAAATCCTTCATTTTCCGGATAGTAACCCCGACGGACGTAAACGAATTACTACTAGGAAAAAAACGTATTGCAAACCTCCATGACCGAATTCATTCTATAAATGGATAGAATTTATGTCTGTTGATATATGTATGCTGCTGGATATACACTGTCGAGTTGTGAAAAAAAAAACAAAAATACATAGCTTTTTTTCGACCGACTTTAGCACGGATTCTAGCAAGCATTTGTCGTGTAATTAATTTTATACGAAGGTGCACAGCAAAGTCATCTTGCTGAAAATTACCGGCAAACCATTGATCTTGAGAGGCGTACTTATAATTAGAAAAACAAATACAAACATCAAGGCCAGAACAAGCAACGAGATGTTTTTTTTGTTGAGCTCCTAAGTGACAGGCAACCACTTTTTTTTAACCTAGTATTTTAAGACAGGGCGTCCGTATAAAAAATCAATTCTTTTAATTCAATAACTATTCGACCCTATGCAACATAAATGACATACGAAAGTTAAACGTTGTTTGGATATTTTCTAGTTATAAATATGCCTCTGGGATCAACGATTTGCCAGTAATTTGCGCCGCAAATTACTGATGAATTAGCTATGTACGCTCTCAAAATAGACAGGCAACTACTTTTTAACCGGGTGTTTTATGACAGGTTCTCCACATAAAAAAGTTGCTTTTTTATTTTAGTAATTAGATAACGTCTTGCAATATGAATGATGTATCTGTGTGTGTGAGGTCAAGTTATTTTATACTTTTTCTAATATACCTCTAGGATAATATACCTCAAAAGTTAGGCAATGATTTTACGCAAGGGGACTTAGCTATGCACCCTGTAAAATTGTTTTTGACTGATTTGCATCAATGTTTTGTCAAGACTCTTAGTCTATCGAAGAAAAAATATAATAAAATTCAGATTTTTTTAGAAGGCTCTCAAATGGTTTTCGTTCGATGGCCAAGCCAAACCCATCTAATGAACTTTCGACCAATTTCAGCAGTTTGATATTTTTCGACATTGTAATCTTAGAACATGTCATTGCCTTCAGAAAAGAAAATAACTATGAGCATATAAACATGGTCACTAATTTGTATTCGTGTTGTATTTTTTTGCTGCACAGTAATTGATTGCACAGTTTTGATGATCCAGAATAGGCCAATAGAGACAACCCCAGATTAGAGCACTGATTCTCGAGGCTTACGAAGTTGGTACAATACAATAAATATACGTCGGGACACTTTCTAATGCCATGCAGAGTATTTTCAAATATGATTTTCTTCCAGGCCTCAGATAAAAAGGATTCAGATAAAATTACGTGAGTGTATTCGTTATTTCTAAAATACTTTTTGTTAATATAGTGAAAATTATGAAATGTGTAAGAATAATCAATGACAGTAATTAATCAACAAAATTGAAGTATGATGAATTGTTTGAAGTCTAAATGGAGTATTAGAAAACACATAATTTTACATTACATTAATAGTGATTGTGCTTTTCAATGTTTTATTTATTTATTTTCAGTTTATTATTAAATATGCTAATTTTCAATTATTCAATTTAATTGATATCGTTTGGTTATTCTATCCTTTTCATAACGCAAGAAAAATCATTATTTCAACAATATGTACTCAAATATGTATCCTTGACGTTAATGCTTGATTGATTCAGTGCCAAATTGTTCCAATATATGACGATAAACATTCGATACATGTGATCTGGCTATGTTTTGAAGCCTTGTATCGGATCCTGCTCTAGGAAAAATAGTCAATAAAGGTTACGGCGAGTCCTATATAAAATAGGTATTCTTTTCTTTTCTAAAATACGTGGGAAAAATGATAGAATTAAATTTCAAACTAAATGTTGAAATCTGTAGGTTTAGAAACATAGTCGCTGGTAATATGGTGCGCAAAACAACCACGAATTCCAAAACCCAACCATCTTCTCGAAGAATCACGTATTCTGCCTGCTGGGAAAACATTTCATCCTCAAGTACGCTCTATTTACTCTCTTGATACGGCGTATTTCGCGGCTTATGTTTGCGTTCGAGTAAATTTTGTAAAAAATACATCAGACCACGGCTTCCCTCAGATCATGATTGATGCGCTTCGGATTACCTAGATTTCTGAGACGAAAAATACCATCTAAGTCTAGCACCTTTGGGGAAAGATTCCCTAAAGCGCATTGAGGATAAATTTATGCATTTACGTGGCCCGTTCGAAGCAAGAGCCGATATAACGTGAGCTAACGATACTGCTTGAATTACATAAATAATATGAGTAAGAAGTTCAGTCAACATTTTACATTAAAGGAATTGTAAAATTCAAACAATTTGGTCGAGGAATACCGCATAACCTTCTACAACTTTCAATTTCGGGACTGCTGATGTGATACATTTGATAGGTGAATCTGTATTCTCTTCACGACTTTCGACTATTCATGAGATTTGAATTTTCAGCTACATATCGATAAATATAAGAGCTTATTTCGTATTTAAAATTCGAAATATTTTGAAGTTTCTCCTAGTTGTGATTCGAACGAGATCTATTGATTTCCATTGTCATTATTTAAAGAAAAAAATTTTGAAAAAAAAATTCATTCATATCGTGATATTCATTCATTGTGATTAACCAATTTAGGGCGCGGTAGCCCGGTCGATAAGATACTCGCCTAAAGTACCAAAGGATGTTTAGAGGTATCGCGAGTTCGATACCCGGTTCGTCATAAAACCTTCCTGACACAGGAGTACAACAAAAAATGACGACTTGATCGCAGAAAAAAATTGTTACCGCAGGGAGTCCCCCATCGAGGGGTTAGCGCACCAACCTGTCGATGAGTATAAAAAAATCAGCCTGCCGTTCGGAATCGACAATAAATTGTAGGTCCCGGTCTAATTATCCCTCGTGTGCAGAAATTGACCGTGGTGCGACAAAAATGATCAACCTCTTTATTCGAACACATCATTAGAACATAATCATTTCGCAAATTTATGATACAAAAAAAATCATGGCATAATACTCAGAGATATATTAGTTGAATTAAGGTTTAATCTAGAAATAATTAATTGCTGTCGTTTTACATCTTGCATTATACTTTATTTCAGCCGGCTATTTTGCATATTCACATGCAAGTCCAATAATTTTTGTAGTAAATCTCTCTTTAACAGAGATAAATATGTAGGAAAAACTTTTTTTTTTTCAATTTTATATCTGCTATTATTTCCCAGCAAGATTATATAAAAATGGCTGACTTTTAAGTTATTGAGAGGGTTAAGTAAAAAACAACGTGTAAAACTTATATTTTGTTTTGTACCATTTACTAAGTTCAAGCAAATGGGGAGGGGTAAACATATGAGAGATACTTTTTGCCTCATCTTAATACATAGCCTACTTAGTGTTCCCTGAAAAATGATTCAACTTGGACATGTAGACAACTCGCAAAGCTGGTCAACGTCTCGACAGGATTTTTGTAACTGTATATTCGTAAATTCACTATCAAATACTACGCAATTACTCATAGTCATCAAGTAATGAAAATGAGTAGAAAATTGTGAGTTTGTGTGTGTGTAAATTTATTCATTAATTTTAGAAATATAATTTATTAATTTCTAAATCTGTTTATTAATTTAAAGCCAGGCATAATAATACACTCAAATTCGGTTATAACGACCTCATTTGTAACTACACCTTTTCTATAGCGTCGATAATTGGCGGTCCGGACTGATTCCTATAGAGAATAATTTTAATCAACCCTGCTTATAAAGTCGTGGAAAAACAATCATATCGGATATAACGGCAGATTTTTATCACTTTTGTTTCCGTTTCAATGATGCTTTCCTAAGAAATTCCTAAGATGAGAACTGATGACATCCAAGGAATGTTCGTGTATTCTTCTATCTACAACTAACGTTTAAAAAAAAGATTTATTGTTTGACGTTTCTCACATTGGCACGACCACTATACGAAACATTTCAGTATTTTTCCCTTCCCAAAACATTCTCTTATAAAAATCCTTCTTTCTTTCAACGAACCTCGCTTTAATTTCTAATACTTACTAAAATCAGAAATGAAAGTAATTTGCATAGTTTATAAATTGTGTTGTAATGAATGCGATCAAAAATATTCATCTCACATATTTGCACAAAGTTAATTTTTTTCCCATGAAATACATTTTAGCAGATTTGCTTTAGCACTGTATTTCTCGCCAAGGGATATATATGAGTAATATTTGGTACTTTCGTCTACATTTGGCAGCATGTTTGGTGAGAATCACGATGCCTCGTATTAATTAACCCAATTTCCCGTATTTTTATCGATCAGATATGTCACCCTAATCGCCCCTTCCTTAAACTCCACCATCGACAGACTCTGCTTAAGTACCGTAATTATACCATAATCATCACTATCAAGCCAAGTCAAGTCTCTTCATCACCATCGCTCATCGGCCTCATTTCTACCACGTGTTTTGTTCAAGCGAGTAGTCTGCGCTATGACAGACTTTCTACCACTGCAGAAAAAGGCTATATTAGCTTCGAGACAGCTGTTTGTGTTTGATTTTTTTTTATTTTTTGTCATTTTGAGCTTCAACACGTTGGACTGTCACTTATATTATTGTATTACAATAGCACCTCCCGAATCCGGGGACATCCATAATTCATATATTTCAGACGGAAAAATATTCCAACGGGGAATTTTGATGTTTTTTCTTTCCCAAATTCTGTTCCGGCATTTTCTAATACTTCGGCCATTTTAATTCTTATTTTTAATACTTAATGTTGGTATCCACTGCGATTTTTGGACTTTTGGGAAACAACCGTGTGTTGAATGTGATTAGTCACAAAGTCGGCTTTGATTAAAAGAGCTTCTCTTTCTTCATTTTATTTCTACGCGCTGTACCTCGGTGTTTTAGAACTTGTCCAACGCGCTATCATTTTCTGTGATTATCTAAATGAATTTATGAACATGCCATACACATATGAACATGCCGTAAGTTGTGTGGCAGATACAAGCTGTGCAAATGGAAACATGATGCTTTATGTAATCGAGTGAACTTTTGAAAAAGCTAGAACGTGCAATACAAGAACCAATGGTGTGTAGAGAACATGGAATCGGAAACCTTATACCGTTCATGCGATCTACAGAAACAAAAAAAAATATTTTTCAGTTTTTTTTCGGGTCCAAGTGATGACTACAAAAATGTTTAAATAATAAGTATTTTTTCCTCTGGATAACTAGTAACGGTATGCGAATTAGAAATTACAGCTTTAATTAAATTATCTGTTACTCTATACGTATATATACAGGTATAAAGGGGGTCCGCTCTTTTCGTTGTACAATGGCTATTTCTTGAACCATTGGTTTTATAGACACAACTTTAAATTAGGAAAAAAAATATTTCAAATGTGATGTGTCGCCCATCATCTTAAATGTCGTTCAAATGAAGAAAGATTAACAAAAAGGTAACAAAATTCATATTTTTAAACGGTATCCCTGTTCTCTGACTTCCAATCAGGAAGTTGTTGCCCTGTCTCTTTTGAAGCCAACAAAAATATTGTCATGTTTCTAAGTGCAATAGTCGCTGAGATATTTGTATTTCAATATCGGAGAAAAAGGGGAGAAAGAACAGCATAAACGAGCGGACAATGCTCCTTTCCCTCATTTATGCTGTTCTTTCCACTTTTTTCTCAGATTTTCAATTCAAATATCTCAGCGAATATTGCACTTAGTAATATCTAATTTTTTTGGTCTCAGGACAGACAGGAAAACAACTTTTCAATTAGAGATTAGAGGAAAGGGGGACCGCATAAAACTTTTAATTTTGCAATTTTTTTATTAATAACTTTTTTCATTTGAACGGCATTCAAGATGATGGGCGACATCATTTTAAATATTTTTTTCTAATTTAAAGCTCTCTCTAAGACCAACGGCTCAGGAAATAACTATTGGACAACGATAAAAGTGGACACCCTGTATATATATATATATATATATATATTATTTTATTAATTTTTCTTGTTCAAAGAAATTATAAATCAAAGAGCTCAAAAACTGGACCCACAGTCTGGAAGATTCCCCAGTCCGGGAAGTCCCAAGGAGTCCAGATTTGAGAGGTCCTACTACATTTGACTAGTTTGTTGGCGAAAAGGATGAAGACACCAGCGAAATAATAAAGGAAGCAACAACAAAGAAAAAAAAATGGATCAACTATTTCTTTTCAATTCCAAGGACCTTTTCTACTAAAATGAAATACGAAAAGAAATAAGAATCGAGAGTGAGAAAGTGTAAGATATAAAGACGAAAAAGTGAAGGGACACCGAATCTTCAAAATCGACGTTTTCTTTTCTTTTTTTTTCTCACAAACGAAAATTGCTCTTTTCTTCAATGAAGACTAACGAAACTTAAGACTGAAAGAAAAGTCTTTTCCTTCAGATACTTCAGAAAATAGAAAACAGGAGCCCAAGAATACGCGCCGAGCAAAAGAAAGGAATGTGGCTTGTGATGTTGCGATCGATTCTCGAAGGTAAGGAAAAGATGCTAGTCTAGCTACGTACTGAAAATAAAATGGCAAACATCTTTCCGAACAGAAAGCGTCAAAGTGCACTGATTTCTATCATACCCATCTAGCGAAGTCGTAAAGGAAGAGGAAAGAAAAAGAGATGATCCTTAGCTATCGGAAAACGCAAATATTGACGTATCAAGGATTAATAGAAAAAGGAAGATAGATCGAAAAAAAATGTATTACGAAAATAAAAGTTGAGGATTTAATCTCTTAACACGTCAAAATTGAAACGGCAATTTTTTTTCCCAAGAACTCTGAGTTAAACAATTTCTGAAGTTATCTAATGTTTTTCAATGATTCTAGATCAGGAGTGGTCAACAGCTGGCCCGCGAGGGGATTTTTTTGCGGCGCCAGAACGAAAAAATATTATGTATCAAATTAAACTTGTGATCATTATTTGCGCTATTGGTTCTAACCGTAGACTTTTCCTGATTTTCGCACATTCACTATTTCTCTCTCTAGAGAGTGACGGAAGTCATTTACCATGTTTCTCATCATTCTGCCTTTTTACACAAATTACTCATGAAGTTTGTTATAGGCATTTTTCGACGTGAATACGTTTTTTAAATCATCTGGCGATATGGGGAGCATTCGCAAAAAGTTACGTGGATAAAATTATTTAAACGCTCACATCTGAGAAAGTACGCAACGCCAAGTAAATGATATTTTTCTGGGCATCTTTTTCTCAGCCACCTTGTTGGGCATTTTGCCTGTTGTGGGGTTGTATTTGTATTTGTAAGATGCAAAGGCAAACCCAATGATACTAATTTGGTTTTAATGTCTCTTTTCGTCTGGGCACCGGACCCGCTGCTCCGATTTGTAACGAAATCTTTAATGAAGTCAAAAGCAATGAGATATGTAGATGAATATTGCAAAGAAAAATAAATCTAATAATATCACTTCGGTTTTAATCTCTTCCCTTTTGGACACCAGATTCGCTGCCTTGATTCGTAATTTGCAGTGTAAAAAAGAAACAAAAATTATGAATTGTCCCGGACCCTCAGGCTGGAACCCTGTCAGCTCCATGCTTTTTGAGGCTGGGCACAAAAACGTATTCATATCACATCTGGCGGCCGTGTCTCTGACACAGCCTGATCGAATTTTCTTTTATTTCCTATTATTTTCTCTCCTACTCGTTAGGCAAGTTCCCTGTTGTATCTGAATGGATACCTGGTGTTCTGCTCATTGGAACCAAACATTTTCGGATTGGATATGACACCTCGAAACTTCAACCGACTAGGCTATGCAGAATGATGAGCAAAAATGCGTCATATTTGTTAGTGGGTTGATATTGCTCCGTTCACCAAGTAATTTCCACGCAAAGGCATGATGATTTCCGAGAACATAGAAGCGTTCATCTCTGAATTTCGACATGGCAGGTTGGTGACATTCATCATTGCACGAGACTTGCCCTTCTTCAATCCGGTAATTACCAATATTCTGGTTAAAGAAGGTAGCTCACGTCCGGTGGCGTCGAAGCCAAGGGTAAAAGCACCCACGAAGCACCCACGGTAATTTGTGGCACGGATCCGAGCAACCCCAAAAATTTATTCCGAAATTAAAATTTGCTACATTACATAAAGCCCAGCCGAAACGAGTAACCACTGGTTCGAGGCACTTCCGACGCCCCTGAGCACGTAAAAAAATATATGTGTCACACAACTGGTTTTGTCTGTAAAAATATTCAAACTATGAATGTATTGAATGCAATAATTTGCAGAAGAAACTGCAATTTTTGATATATTGCGTCTAGCTGAGAATGCAACCAGATAAGTAGAAAGTTTATCAAGAAGAGGAGGCATACAAAGTTCCGAGTAAAAGTTAAATGACTAAATTGTCCGTATTTCACCACATTACGTATGAAGTATAGAAATACAATGAGTTTTCCGGGTGCGGCTTATACGCCGGAGTAGTGCCCCTGATGCGGCCTGCGGTACTGCATTTGACCATTATGTTTGCTCTCGAACGGAGAGAAGTTGGCTACACCTGTTCTAGATCACTTCAAACACAGTGGTTGCTTAGGTCAGTGTTTCTCAACCTGGGGCTATATGACCCTCTTGCGGTCCTGGGATATTTTAGCGGCCACAGGCGAAAAGCAAATGAAAGGGGGGATCAACTGCAAGTCGTGGGGGGGGGGGGTAGAGAGCTGTGAAGAAATACAGCTTTCAAGTGAAATATGGTAACTGCTGCAGAGGTGCCCATAGAACCAGAGTTCTCATAATCCACGGGCCCATGAGAGAATGACCCTGGGTGGTCTCATATCCATAGGGTGGAGAACTATAGAATGACATCTGATACTATGATTTTCAAATGTATGTGGTAGGCGCAGACCCAGAGTGATGTCTCGAGAGGGTGGATTTATTGTGTAGGTTCGTTGAATCGTCCTTCATTTAACACAGACCTATTTTTCCCATATAATTCTGCTCTTGGGAGAGTTGATCACCCACTTCTTGGATTTGTGAATGGCCCAGGGTTCCAGAGATCAATCTCATTTATGAACTTTTTGTTCATTATAAATTTAGTTTTGGTCAAATGGAATTCGATAAGTAGAATGTTCCTCTCTCTTGAATGAGGGTGATGGACCGGGGGGTCACGAGATAATATGGTCCAAAGGGGGCCATGGGCTACAAAAAGGTTCAGAAATACTGGTTTATATAGGTTATTGTGTTATAAAACAAATGTTCATATATCGGATATATTTTATCTTGCAGGTTTGATTGATATTTGTTATTAAGGCGTTATGCCTGTATGGGTGTTTCATGAAATTAAACAACTTTCTTTAGTTGTTGGAAAATTTCCAATAACTATAATTGAGCCGTATATTTCAGATAATTTTCAGAATCTAATTCAGGAACAAAAAAATAAGATGACAGCCTATGAAACAAGATTGAATAAACAATATTTATT
Source organism: Pholcus phalangioides (assembly GCF_987345545.1). Lineage (NCBI taxonomy): Eukaryota > Metazoa > Arthropoda > Arachnida > Araneae > Pholcidae > Pholcus > Pholcus phalangioides. Next base: position 37,236,348 of record NW_028301600.1, on the reverse strand, counting down.
AACCATTTTCGAAAAACAGACCCTCACGCATTAGACGTAGAAAATCTCAGGATTCTCTGGGATTCTAAAAAGAATCTCAACAAAGAAAAGCTTAATTATATTGATTCGGAATAGCAGAGGTTCGCGTTATTTTAGATATAAGTAAAGAAACCCTGAAGCGGGATGTATGTTTTCACGTATCTTTTCCATAAATTATTGCCTACCCATTTAAACAACCGAATGTTTCATGTCGAGCATACTGCTGGTGATTATTGCTTTCTATTTTTTTACTATTATTTTATTTTATTCGCATTGTTGCTGAGAGGAAGAACCACAGTCGAATTTCTCATTTTTTCTTTTAGAATTCTCGAAATTTTTATATCTATCATTTCTAGTGGAAGAATGTGTTTCCAGAAATGCGTTCGAAAATGTGTTGCGATAATCAAATTGAAAATAACCCATTTCTGAAGAAAACAGAAATTAATCTATTCTTTTTCCCATTCAGGGACGCTTACGCTCAAGGCAATGGGAAAAACATTACCTGCCTCCTCCTCAAATAATAAATATAAAAAGATCTGCAGTTGTTTCTTCCCGCTTCAGCTTGTTTGCCTGCTGCAAAGACCTATAAATCCAATGCAGGCATAAACGTTGATGTGGAATCAATAGCTATTTCTAGAATGGTTATACGATTATTATAAAAGTTATCTGGCAACAAAATGGTAAAAGAGAAAGGTATATTATATATATGAATCACAGGGTGTTGATGATAATCCAATGATCAGAATTCTTCGCGCCTGAATTGAAAATTCTCCATATTAAAGTCAATTAACCCTTTAAGCGGTTTTTAAAATTTCCCCGATCCGCATTATAACAGCCGCATTGAAAATAAAAGCGTACTTTCCCTGCGGAGTGTGGAACCAAGGCTCTATCTCTACCATTAGCATTTTAAAGTCCATAACAAAACGCATTGGCTGTGCCATCACGTTGGCGTGAACTGCAGGCTAGAACAAGACAATGGTGACGCCACCACGCCATCACTCACAGTGAAAGTGAAAGTTAAGAACCCGAGATATTTCGGGGTGAACGAAATAGTGCAAATAAAGTTTGACGAGTTATCTTGCGATTGCCACAGTAAGCGTTAAGCATCAATTATCAACATTGTATAAGGATTTGTGTGAAACTGTCAAGGGATGAAAATCACAATGGACTAGTCATTGAAGTTTATCATTTTGAAATCATTTCAGTTACAATAAAATCGTTATAGTTCAGCGTTTCTCAACCTATGGTCCGCAGGCAGACTTGATATAATCATTCACGCCCGTTGTAAATGATATTCGTAACATCCACATCGGTTGAAGTAAAATTATATCTTCATACTTAGGTTCAACATACATCATCAAGAACAATGCCGGAAATTGCGATCCTGAATACAGGACATCACTTATTTTTGTCGAAAATTGCAATTTATTGCTTTAAATGCAATGTGATAATTACTACTAAAATTGCTGAAGAATGTTTAAATAAAGGGGTGCTAGAAATCGGAATAAATAAAAATGTGTTACACGAAAGAATGCCCAAATGCTTTGATAATCATATTTTTTTTGGGAAAAATACGGTAAACTGGAAATTTTGAATAATAATCCGTTAAATACGGGACATTGCCAATGGGCATCAAAAACATAATTAGAAAGTAGGTACAATCACCAATCATGATCAATATTCTAAAAAAAAGTTACACATAAAATGTTAAATCTAGGCATTCATCAATTGTTGTTCCAGATTTGCACAGTTTGGGTTGCCCGAATCTGGCAGCCTACCATGCTCCGTATATATTTGATTGGCGAGGAAGAGTATCAACATCACTGACACGGTCCAGAGATATGCTAGTCGTATTTGGCCTGACATTATGTTGTTGGAAAAGTGTTCTAGGATGACGTGCCATGAATGTACCGGCCGCAAGATGTCATCAAGATATCGTTGAACTTTTAAAATTGTAATCAGGATGACTAGAGGTGACTTGCGATTTTAAGAGAGATAGCACCCCAAACCATCACACCAAGGGTAATGGCTGTATGCCTCAGTAAAACACAGGCTGATTGAGACCGCTGGGGCCCGGCCTCTCCACACACGGGTTCGACGGTCATCTGCTTCAAGACTGAAGTGAGATTCATCGCTGAACGCTATGTGATACCAGACTGCCGGCAGCCATGATGATCAGAAACGACAGCACTCTAGACGACTCTGCCGATGTTGTGGGGGTTAAAGGCAGACGTCTTAAAGGCGGCTGTGAGCGTAACCCTGCCTCAGCTAAGCGCCACGGGTGGTATGGAAGAGGCTGTAGCACGTTGGATAGCCAAAAATGATGTCGTTGGGGAAGTTGGGGCCTGTCGCGCGTACAATCATCCGATTCATTCGTGAGGCAGTCACTGGAAGGGTTTGGTTTTCCAGAGCTTTCATTCCGCTGATGAGGTCCTTGTAGCAACCATTGCTGCCAGCACCTTTGCACAGCCGTGCCCGTACGGCGCAGGTGGCGACTGTTGCTCGGTATGATCAGCCATCTTCACGCATCCCGACTATGCGACCATGTTCAAAGTCGTCCAATAGGCTATAAGGTCTTCAACAACGTCGTAACGACACGATTGATTAAGTCTCAAAGGAACTGCAACGCCGACAACAACAAAAATAAATAAATAAATAAATAAATAAACCATCCGCAATTGTTACCTGTTTTATACAATGCTAGTTTCGTAGTAGAAACGCCCGCTATGACCGACGTTAACATTCGTTGGCCTTGAAAATTTAATGATTTACATATTTGATTTAAAGAAATTTTGGTGTGAAATTTCGACATGATTAGATTATATTTTAAACGTGCTTTGTTTTTTTCAAAAGAGTATTAAGGGAAAAATTGTAGAAATCACGGGCGTAATATTACGTCCAAACACCAATAATTTGGAATAAATTCAAACAAGTTCTCTGTGTTTTCTTTCATCTCTCTTCATCATCGCGAAGCTTTATAGCAACCCTAACGACTGTCCCTTATCTACGGAAGTTTCTTTTTCTTGCCCTCTTTTCTTTATAATGTATTTTTCTACTATGTACACATGTAAGAGGGAAAGAAAACACGCGCGGTGAGGGTGGAAAGAAGACTCTAAAAAATCTCTTATCTATATTATCTGTTATATACTTTTCCATTTGACATTGTTTTTTCTTTCTCCTTTCCTTTTTCTGAGCGTTTAGGTTAGGACAAGGTTACCATGTTTATCGCCGATTCGTTAAATAGAGATAATCAAAATTTCTTCCAGAGATATTCTTTGTGGGATAGAGATAATCAAAATCTTCTTGGTCTTCCAGAGCCTTCATTCCGCTGATGAGTTCCTTGCAGCAGCCACTACTGCCAGCACCTTTGCACAGCCGTTCCCGTACGGCGCAGGTGGCGGCCTATTTCTTGGTATGATCAGCTAAAACCTTGTACGTGAAGTGTTGCAGTTCATTAAATTTTTTTCTACTCTCTGAGATGCCCTCTAAACTTTCAAGGAGTAATATCTCGGTAAATATTATACATAAAACATAGAATATTTTTTGGGCCTCATTAGAGTCATGTCAACAAATTTCTAATTAAAGGTAAGAGGAGGGGCGGGTGACCTTATAAAAAATTAAATTTGGTATCTTAGTATACATTAAGGCCGTGGTAAAATAAATGACGTATTCAAAAAAAACATGTAATTTGGATAGTTTTTTGTAATTGAAAGTATGTTTTTATAACCAAAGGTTCAAAGAGGGTGTATAAGGACATAACTTTACCCCTTCTTTAGATACAATAACATAGAATTATACAGGGTGGTCCAGAAGTCTTGTGACTTCTTTTGAAAAAATATATTAAAAGAAGCTATTTTAAGATAGAGATAAACGGCTTCGAACTTTTAAAAGAGTTTTCAAAGTTTTTTTTATTTACTGAAAATTTAATCATTCTCTAATGTCAAGTCTATAGAGGTTTTCTTGCCATGTTATTTCTAATGAATGTTACTAAGAATGGAACTACGAGTGGAAGTAAAATGGGTGGAAGTAAAAAAAAAGACTTAAATAATGTATTGATATTATTTCTATTCAGCTATTGCCACTAAACTTTTTAATTGAATTTGCGGGTTTTTTTTATTTTTTTCATATCAGAGCTTGCATTAAATGTTGGGTGATCCAGAAGTGTGGACCGATTTTGAAAAAAGAAAGTTGAAGATAGAGACAAACAGTTTTAAGCATTTGAAAGAGAAGCTATCTATATTTATTTACTTCTATGGCAAGAAATGCTATATAAGCTGGAAATCCTCCGTGGCACCAAAAGTAGGCACGTAGAAGTTTGTAGTAATTAAAAAAAACCTTCGAAACCTTCTTCCTCTTTCAAATTCCTAAAACCGCTTGTCTCTTTATCTTCAATAGCTTTTCTTTAACTTTTTTTTCGCAAGATGTCAAGACTTCTTGACCACTCTGTATTTAACACATGTCCTAATTTAAGTACCTCGGATATATTGCGTATGGGTACAAAAAAACGTGTTTATGTATATGTTGATCTATTTCATTTAATATAAATAAGTTCACATATGTTATAGTATATATTTGCTCAGTTGATGAACTAGGTTATCTAAGTGATTGAACAACAGAATAGGAACATTTTTTTGCGATTGTTAAGAATCATCATGCTGCATGATAGGCTCCGAAACTCCATATACGAAGGAAATAAAAAGACATTGGACTAGCACGTGACATTTTTGATTGCTTAACGGCCGATTAAATAATAATGGTATCGCTAGTTGTCTTCTTTTACGACAATAATGATTTGTGAGAACTTGGCGGAAAGTCCCACAAAGAATTCCATCGGCCCGTAAGAACCATAGGACGTAAAGGGATATCTGTATCGACTAGATGGGCGAGAGCTGAGAGAATAACAAATGGAGAAAGAAATAAAAACTCAGATCTGAGAACGCAACATCGTAACTGCAGTAATAGAAAAGCAAAAAAATAGGTTCTTAAAAAAAGTAAATAAAAGAGCCAATGGAAGAAACCGATACAAATATCGCCAATGAACCAAGGGACATATCGAGATCATTCCTGGATCTGAAGGTTCCAATTTCTGTGACCTGAATAACGACAAATTTTCACGTGTGAAAAATACTAGCTGGTTAAAAATGATCACTCTCTCTTGGGAAAGGAAGGAGAGAAAGACTTGCAACGTTCAGGAAAATAGATTGGCCTGAAACATGCTCAGTTTCTATTTATTTCTCAGAAACTTAGCTTTTTTCGTTTCTAGGGCAATGAAATAGATCACCCATATCTTCTACAAAACGTTCTCCGTTAACCGAATAGAAGACTTTAACGAGAACAATTCTAAATTAACGAAATACGTATTTACAGTATGTGCATGAAATAAATTTTGTTATGTTTGTATATAGATAACGGAGGTAAACTGCGTTTTCATGCAAGAAAAATATCATTTTGAAATGTTATTCATGAATTTCTCTCCCCTATTTTGCATATTTTATTCTCGTAATAGACATACATAGGGGGATTATATTGAATTTTTAGTTACTAAAATGGTCTTAAATACGTACTACTAGTCAGAATGTTTTAAAAATTTACTTAAACACCGAGAGATGAAGTTAAGATTTTTTTTCCGATGAAAAAATAATAGTTCAAATATTTACTGTTTGGGAGGGAACAGTTGGTGCTTCATCGCGTATAAAAATGCACAAAATAAGAAAGTACAATTAAAGATTTAAAGGATCTCACATAACCTTTAACATGGTGAAAAACTATGATCTATACCATAGTTTCCCAAACATTTTGTTCCATCGCCCCCTTCTTCAGAAATGTTTTCCCCTCATCGCTCCCAACTCAAGCTTACCCATAGCATCTTATGTTATAACCGTAGCTTCTATCGCCCCTTTGGACATTTCTGTGGTCCACTTTGGGAAACACTGATCTATACGAAGGTATTTAACAGCTGGATGATGCGAAGATATATTTAAGAAAGAGAGAAAAAAATCTAAATGCCCTGCGAGGAATCAAACCCACGTCCTTCCACTTTCTGGATGAACGCCCTAGACCAATGGACCACAAGTAGTCTAGGGCGTTCACGCAGAAAGTGAAAGAATATTTTGTAAAATGATTATGAATTATTTTTAACAGGAAATAAAATAAATTTAACTTATAATTTGAAACATTACCTGTAACAGTAGTTCAAAAAAAAAAAAACTTATAAGAATAAAGAAAACTGATAAGAATTAACAATAAGTGTTGAAAATGTTGGCCTGTTTCACAAACGCATATGCACATTTTTTTACTAGATCGCTCGAGACTACAAAATCTACGAGAATTAATCATCTTATCGTATGCGGATTATTGCTGTGTGCTACATTTTTAAGATAGCTTCAAAGAAAAAGTCCTGGGGCTTAGAAGTCCGGTGAAAGTGGCGGCTTAAATCTGTGCGTAATGACATGATCGACAAAAAATTAAGTTAGAATATGAAAATTTTCTTTTGACGTGCGGCACTATCCTGTGGAAATCAGGGGTACCATTCATCGCTGTTCAACAGTGAAATGAATTGAGTAATAATGACTGTATGTAGACTTTGACATCAACAGTGAAATCGCAAAAAATAGCCCCCCCCCCCACCCACGCACACACACAATCTGATGTCGCTAATAACGGACACATTTTCTTTTAAAATCAAGTAAGAGCTATTCATGAATGAGAGAGTGTTCGTAATGGATCAATTTCGGGCTATCTTGAAAAGATGGCACACTGCAATAATCCACATACAATGGATGAACTCAAGACTTACATCATTATTGTAATCTCAGACATCAATTCTCGCAGATTTTGTAGTCTCGAGCAATCATTTAAAAAAAATGTGCCTATGTGTCTGTGAAAAAGCCAACATTCATGATATTTATTATATATTCAAATTTGTTTTAAACTTTTATTAAAGGTACAATTTTAATAATTTTTTCTGTTAAATAGTTCATATTCATTTAAAAAGCAATCATAAAATATGACGTGCGTGAATTTCGAAACACACTGTATAAAGTCACGTCCGATAGTCTTATACATATAAGATAGGCTATGTATCGGTTAATTGGCACAGTTATCGATTTCATTTGCATTATTCCTTGGTAGTGTTATAGAACTGCATTTCATACATGAGTTGAAGATAGAAATAGAAATCGTTATTTATATATACAAAAATAGACTAATTATGCACTTTAGACTAACTCATTAGTCAAGATATTGATTAAAGCACAAGCATGCATTCATTATTTGTTTTGTGATAATTTAGTAGATAATGGATCAAAATTCAGTTTTGTGGTAAATTACCATTTTCAAGGTCAAATAATTTTTAACAAAATGACCAAAAGAGAATTTGAATAAAAAAATAATTCGTCCATTATTAATGACCGAATAATAACGACGTAATTATACATAATTATTCAAAAATATATAATATCTTTCTAATTGAAGGTCAAAACTATCATTCAAAAGTTCAATATTAACTTACATTAGGGGTCTTTAATCGTTCAGGCACATTTTTATCGAAAACTTTTTACTTTGAAATTATTTCTTTTATTAAATGTGAATATTTTTTATTTTGAAATAAATTTTTTCACCGATTCCGATTTTTTTATTAATTCTGAATTTTTTCCCGGTAATTCTGTAACTATTTTTTCTTTAATTATAAGTTTCCATCTATTATGAAATTATTTCTTTTGCCAATTTTTAATTGTGTTCATAAATTATTGATTTTAAAAATTCTGAAATTCCTCTCAATAATTCTGAAATTATTTCTTCCAGTAATTCTGTAACTATTTTTCCCAAATTATGAATATTCATCGATTACGAAATTATTTTTTCAATAGTTCTAAAATTAATTCTTTCTTTTAGACTTTTTTTCAGCATATTTTAAATTCAGTAATTATGTATACCTTTTGAATGCAAAGATTTGCAACGATTTTTCTTCTCCAACGATCTTTAGCGATTTTTTTTGTTTGTAATTTAATGGGTTTGTTTAAATGTTCAGTAGCTATTTTCTCAAAATGGTCGGTGGATCACAGCAAAAAGCTCATATCAATATAATGATATTCCGGATAATGTAAACATTAACAAATTAAGATATTTATCAATAACCGAATTATTTGGTGATGGGGAAGCAGGTATTCTAGTCAATCAAGCATCTTTAATACAAGAGAAAATCTCGTAAACATAAGAGACTTTCAATACCGCAAGGTTAATCCGCTTTGGATAAGGGCCTAAAAATATAAACGAAAGCCTGGCTTTTCATAATAGTTTTATCGAATGGTGACAAAAACATTCTCGTCACGTAGCTATCACTCTCGTAAAGAAAAATAGTAGCGGCAGTATTTATTCGTAGATGTTCGTAATCCAATATTAAGGTCATATATCTATTCCTTGAAATAAAAATATTTAACGTGCACACAAACGCTAATGAATGATATAGAAAAGAAAAATTGATGAAGATTATGGTAGGTTAAAAAATATATGACAACGCATATGATTTCTGTTTTCATATAAGTATACAGGGCAAGTCAAAACTCAACGTGCAAGCTTTACGGAGAGGTAGAAAACACGAAAACAAAACAGAATTCACATAGGAATTTATGGCCGGAAACCCAACCCCTATTCATAGTTATGCACGCTTCCTTCACAAAGGCGACACATCGATTGTCGAACCCTTTCAAAAACTACTACTATTCCTCCAGCGGATAACAGCGCCCTCAAGCGTGCATAACTGTGGATGGTAAGAGCTTTGAGCATTTGTTGTGAAACTTAACGTGTACACGTACTGCCCTCCTGTAAAGTATTGCTAAATAAAGAGTTTTTCCACCCATTATTGGCTTGTCATTTCTGCATCTTTGTTTAACCTCCAGCTGATCAAGTTGGAGTTTCCGGTCATGCATCGTATGCGATTCTGTTTTGTTTTTCTGTTTTCTACATCCCCTAAAATCTTGAAGTTCACACAACACCACTCTTCATTACATTAATTCAATTAATTACATAGACATAGGTTGCATAGGCACCGTTAAATCTCAGCAGTATGTAAGCGTATTTTGTAATTTAAGGCATACATTCTCTTTAGTCGTGGTCTGAATGGAATTCAAGGCATCTTTTACTTTGAAGTTGAACATGGACAGTAACAGGATATCCTAAACTAACCATTTTAGTCGCACCACGGTCATTTTCTGCACACGAGGTCTAATTAGACCGGGACCTACAATTAATTGTTGATTCCAGACGGCAGGCTTGTTTTTATACTCAGCAAGAGGTTGGGGCACTAACCCCTCGATGGGGACTCCCTGCGGTAGCAAATTTTTCTGCGGTCATATCGCCGTTTCTGTTGTACCTCTGTGTCAGGAAAGTTTTCTGACAAGGACGAACCGGGTATCGAACTCGCGACACCTCTAAACATCCTTGCGTACTTTAGGCGAGCATCTTATCCACCTGGGGTACCGCGCCCATCTAAAATAAACACACGGGGCTTATCTACAGGTTGGATAATTTCGACAGCCCAATACTTACACACGTGATTCCTTGGGAAAAACTAATATGGAAAACTGTTTTCCGTTTTAGAATAGAACGAATATGAAGGGAATTATAACGTTTTCAAATTCTGTACGTGCGAGTTTTCTAACGGTCAGTTACATGCCAAACACCCAACGAAAAAAAACCATTTTCCCCCATACAGCGACTTGCCGCTAATTCAAAATGAACTAAAAACATTCAATCCCGTTAAAAGGGAAATTTAGTTATTCTTTCACGATTGGCCCTTTTTCTGCTTCGTGTGGAGTGATGTTAGCATTATTATTAAGTATTACCTTTTCGCTCCATTATGTTAGCAAATTTATTACCAGATTTGTAAAGTGTTAGCCAAACGAAATCGATTTGAAAAATTGCTTTCCCAAAATCAACACTTGTTTGAAAAAATGTACTTTTTTTTTCCTTGACTGTTAAGTCAATTTTTTTAGGCAAAGTGCAAAGAAAAAAATGGTTTGCACACAGCTTTAGCTTTCTTGATTACTCTCAGTGTTATAACATTGCTATCACCTTTAAAACGCCAAGTTATACGTTTGGTAACGTTCAGTGAATTTGGCAGGATTCGAAAGTGCGCCATTAATTTTTAGTGAGTGCATTATACAATTCTACAATTATTGGTCAAATCAAATAATTGAAACCACTTCATTAAAAAAAAAATAATAATGAAAAATTATCAGCAAAGAGAACGGAATTTATGTGTCGTAGTTGAAAATCCCAAAAATCATTATTGGGGAAAATACAACAATTAAAATTTGTATACAGCCCTGAATGTAAAAAATGTCAATTAGAAATTTTGTACCTTTCTCTATGAAAATTTTAGAAATTTATCCCGTAAAATATTTTTGGATCAAAATTCGCCTAGATATTGGTAGTCAAAACGCGTGATTTTTGGCAAGGAAAAATTTTTGAAGTCGATTTAGCTTTCGAGAAGCCAAATGGGGAGCATCAACAAATTCATATTTCTAAAAACGCTGGATAAGCACTCCATATAAAAAATTAAAAGAATAGCGAATATTTCGTATTTTCAGCCATAATACACGATAGAGTTAATGATTAAAAAAATATTGTGAATATTTTTATTATTATTCATTTATATTCTAGATGAAAGCACAGAATAATATTTTTTTTTTTTTGGGTATTTCTCTTTTCTCGTGTACCTGGTTAGTCCCCTAAATACCGTTAGATGAGAAAAACTAATATCTCGGCGAATTTTGATCCAGATTTTACGGGGTAGGTTTCTTTGAGTTTCATAGAAACAGACGCAAAATTTACTAATTGGCATTTTTCAGATTCGGGGCCATATACAAATGTTAATTTTTGTATTTCTCCAATTTTTTTTTGAGTAGGGGGAGTCCAACTATCACAGATAAATTCCGTTTGCTTTGCTGATCATTTTTGATATTTTTGTTAAATTTTAAAATGAACCATATAAATTATATTCCCTTTGGTCAATTATGTGATGAAACAGCTTGTATAATGGCTTTCTTTGTGACTCAAAGTATAGTAATAAAAAAAATTAGGTTGCTAACTTCAAGATAAAAAAAAATGCAAAAATTTATTAAAATTATGAACTGTTTTATTAAAATTAATTAAAGTTATGCAAAAATGCATAATTTTAACAACTTAGCAAAACCGCAGCTGCACATTCTCAGCAATAACCAAAGCATTTTTTTCGTTAATTGGGACATCTACCAGCCAATTCAAATTATAAAATAAAAGATCTCAGCTTATGTGTGCAAAGCTGATTCTGAATTTTTATCTCCAAACTGGCTGCAGTAATAGCGTCTATAAGACCTTCAGCATATATGCAAAGCTGCGCGTTTAAGAGTTAACCCGAATGTTAATTTTATTTTCGTAATGTAATATGAACATCCAAGTAAAATGTCAGTAAATCGTCAGCCGTATGTATAGATCATATTCACGTATTTCATATTCACATATTCACAATATCTCATGACGAAATCACAAAATAAAAAAAACCAATCAATCAAATTCTCGAAAAAGAAAGATAAAGTAAATATTCGGAAAGTAGTCATTATATATTCGTGAGCGACGTTAAACCTTACTTTTGAAAAATTGATTGCTTATCTGCAGCTGAATAAATATTCATTCATGGGATACATATCGTGGCTTTCGAAAACACACTGCGACATAGCTAAAAAAGATCTGACGGAGAATAAAATTAAGAATAAAAACAACGTTAATGCACTTCTTTGTTGAAATGGGTTTAATTTACTTCCCATAATATAGCGAATGAAAGATGTACTTCAGAGAACAACAATGCGGAAAGAAAAGAATGAAAATTAAGATTAATGGGTTAATACTAGGACAAGAAAAGAATGCGATTGTAGCAAAAAAAAAAAAATTAGGGTAAAAGGAAAAGAAGATTTAATACATTCTTTGAAATGCAGAAATCGCTCAGGGAGGAGAAAATTGAGCGCATTAGTCAGAACGCTGATGCGCAATACATTTTAAGAGAAAAAAAAAATTAATTGGGGAAATTTAAATTACTTTTTTTTTGTATTCGAACAAACAAAAGGAAAAAAAAAGAATGGGGTCACTTTTCTATTTTTTTCTTTATTTCACACAAAGCATTTTGTAATAGGTTCCAGTCTTTGATGAAAGAGAATTGAGAAATGTTTCTTTGAACATTTCGGACCTACTTGATGTTGAATGAGACTATAGTTTTACTAATCCGGCGAAAATTCTGACATTTTTTTCTTACTGATTTCATTTGATCTTTTGACCAACTAGAAGAATTGTGATCATTTACCACAAATTACAGTGAAATTGCGTCCGACATGACAATATGCGATTCCGAATGAGTTTGACCTGCTGAACACGAATATTACTGTGAAAAGTTTCATTTTCTCTTGTTTCTGAAATTTATTTGCCTTGTTAAAATTTAAAAAGTGCTTTACGAGGGTTATTATGGTGAAAATGTGGTAAGGGCCATAGAAAAACGTTACCAGGGAAAATAGTCAACCTCGATGCTGGCTGACTATTGTTGGACACTTGTAAGAAATGCTCCTTATGTGCAGTACACAAGTTATGCAGAACGAAGTACGTGTCAGACGCCGATAAATGAACTATTGTGCGGTAATACATTTTCATAAGTATGTATTTTTGTTGTGTTTCTATGTATTTGTGTAATGTTTCTATGTATTAGTGTAATGTTTCTATGTATTTGTGTAATGTTTCTACGTATTTGATAATGTTTCTACGTATTTGATAATGTTTCTACGTATTTGATAATGTTTCTACGTATTTGATAATGTTTCTACGTATTTGATAATGTTTCTACGTATTTGATAATGTTTCTATGTATTTGTGTAATGTTTTTATGTCTAATGTCGTACCTCTATATACTGAAGATTCTACGTTATCTGTGTTGTTTTTTCTGTGTATTTTATTTTGTTTTCCATATACTTATATTGTGTTTCAATGTATTGTAGCGTGCAATTTATATGTGTATCAAATGTGCAGTTTCAAAGAAGACTGTAGCCAATCCAGTTTTTTTAAGGTCGAATTCATGTTCAACACTGCATTGTACATAAGAAATTACTACTTTGATTTCCGACGAAAGAGACTGTTGTTCAGTGTTATCAGCGTTCTTATCTTTATAGACTGCGACAATGGAATTGAACCCTTTAATTGGCAAGCATTAAAATATCCAGAGCAGAAAAAAAAAATTTAGGGATTATATTAACCATTTGTCTGACATGCCCGTGTCAGACACGAGTATCGGCTCCTCTTTCCGAAATTGATTTGCCCGAGCGTAGCACGGCCATCGTAATCTTTGCCCCTAGAGGGCGCTAACGAAAAGTAAAAATTTGACTAAATCTGCACAAACGCTATGGCGGCACGCAACAGTAATGATGCTCTATCTAGATACATAATCTTGTAATCTAATTCTACAAATACAAATAAAAATACAACGCCACAACAGGCAAAATGCCCAACGAGGTGGCTGATAAAAAGATGCCCATAAAAATATGGATGTCATGTTTCAAAAATACAGCAACCCCATTAAAAATGCAATTAACACAAATTATAAACAATATATACACATGATAAAATATTATACAATGTCCATAAAGAATACTTATGGTTGTGTTATTCTAAGAATGGATAGCTTCTCGATTTACCCCAACATGTTTAACGTATTTCTTTTTAAACGTGTCAATTGTGTTACAATTTACTACCTCCGGGGGTAAGCTATTCATTTATTAACAACCCTATTAGAGAAAAATTCCCTGCGACACCATAACCTTGCATTGTCCCTCACCAATCGATACTGGTGTCCCCTTGTAAAAGCAGTTGATTGGCGGTGTACTAAAAGTTCATGGTCCATCCTATCCATCCCATTCAAAATTTTGAACACTTCGATCATATCTCCTCGACACCTGCGTTCATCCAATGTAAACATATTCAAAAAATGAAGTCTCTCTTCATAATTACATAGATACATTATCTAATTCAGTTACATAATCTATTTAAAAACTAGATTATTTATATTCCATGAAAAATATTCAAATAAGAGCTTTGGGAAAATGAAAGTTAATTTCAAAAAAAAGATAACGAGAAAGTGAATAAAAATTTTAATATTGTCGGTTATTCCTAGTCATAGACATATCAATAGAATGAAAAAAAAAACTGACATTTTCTCTGCTGAAAAAAAACTAAAAACCCAGCAGCAAGTGGTTATGCAAATGAGGTGCCCTGAATGCTATTACGTGACAAAAAAATTTATTGTCAATAATAGAAAAACATGGCATGATGCACTTCAGGGAGCACACTGCATTTATACGACTTAGATTTGAATGGCTTGTCAAGAAATAAGACATGTATAACATCGAGTCATTCTGCTGGTAATTATAGAAACTTCATGAGAGCAGCTCACAAGTACTTGTGAGTTGCTTGGAAGCATCAACGGGGAAATGAGCTCGAAATATAAAATGCTTTTATTTGAAAAATATAATGAACTCCCGCGTGTTGATCTTGAGAGCAACACTGCCAAATACAGGGTTAAAAATACCGAAGTAATTGAACTAAAGTGTGATGCAGTTTCTTTTTACAATACTGCAGTTGTTTACTAATCTCCTCTGTCACATTCGGACGATGTTTTACCGCGTATATATCAGCTTTAATAGCTCGGTCATAACTTAGAATCGCGGACCAAAACCCAAGAGCGTCGTAGAAATGATTCCACTAGAATCGATGCACGAACAACAAAACAAAAACGTGATATAACTTTCTGGCACACACTACTAAATATTGTAGAATATATATATTTTTTACAGGGCTATACCTTTTATTTCTATAATAACAAAGTAGATATTTTTTTTGCTTTTTTTGTTACTCTCTTCGTTCCCTACCGCACCAATGTATCAAACAGCTGTTATGAGATATTGCCACCAAAAACTAATGAAGTGAAGGTAGAAGAGGAAGAAAGAAAAAGGTCCGGATGTGCTCACGAGATCTATAATTTTGAGCCTTTTCTTCGAGAATGTTGGAAACCGTAAGAAGAAAAAAAAAATTGGAAAGTATGGTAGGGGGAAAAAAATACTTCGAACTTTTCGTATCTATGCAAGCAGCTCCACCATTACGAAGCTAATGATTTGTGAACTGTCAGAATTTTCCTTTAAATCCTTGTTGAACCACCTTTTCGCTTCACAGGCGTTTTGCCCTGAGGGTGCTGTTGGTCATAAAGTTCAGTTCCCTTTTAGATTTATGCACTTGAGAGAGAAAATTTCCTAGTGTTACACAGAATACTGTTCAAAGCCACCAGTATTCGAAAAGAGCTTTTACAAATGCACATAGGTCCTTTCGACATTAGAATTATTTTATACAGTAAAATCTTGGTGGGTAGTCACCCTAATAAGTCGTCTGTGAATATTGCACTGAAACATGGAATGTTTTTTGATGGCAGCAGCATACGGGAACCATTTAAAAATTTAGATTTTCTTTTTATTTTGTGAAACACTGTTTTCCCGCTCTCAAAACTTCTACAGGGTAATTTTTGAACGCCTGTTGAGCATTTTATAAACTGGAATCATACCTCTACGACGGATGGTTGATGAGATAAAGGCCGTGATAGCACTTACAGGGCACCCTGTATAATGACTGGCAGCAGTTTATATTAAAATATATCAAATATACTTCTGGTGCATGTAGAATAAAAACTTAAACACAGTTAAATGCAAAAATTGAAAAAGTTAAAAATTGAAAAAGTTAAAAATTGAAAAAGTTAAAAATTGAAAAAGTTAAAAATTGAAAAAGTTAAAAATTGAAAAAGTTAAAAATTGAAAAAGTTAAAAATTGAAAAAGTTAAAAATTGAAAAATTCGAAAATGTATTATTTCGAAAATTTGCGTGCACCAGCCCTTTTAATCTGTAACACAAATATTAAAAAAAAAATTTACGATGATATTGAATGTACAGTATTCCCTGAATGTACGTCCCCTCGACTTACGTCACACAACATTTACATCGTCTCGTCTTTAGAAATTTTTTTTAGAATATTTTTAGAATTTTTAGAATTTAGATTTGTTTTTTCAATCGGACGCAATTTCAGCAAAGCTTGAAGGCCTTAACCCTTTCCGTGACATAGTAGAAATTACTATACCCCTTATAAAAGGCGATTCTTTTTTTAATGAAGTAAGCTTTCTTTCGATTTTCAGCACGTGCAAACTTGAGGGGTATACGGAAAAGTGTTCCATTGAGAAATCAACTTCATAAAATATCTGGGCTTCTCAATGCGAAAATGAGATGTTTTTATGGAAGCGACATATCTCGCTCATTTCATTTCGTCAATACCACAAACACAGGGAGGGTTACAAAAACAATGTTTCCACGCAAGTCACACAGAAAGCAAATTACAAAAAAAAAAACACGTTGATAGTGTGACCAGTATTTTATGGTACATTCCCGTATTTTCAATGAAGCTTACTTGAATTTCAACTGAAACCCATGCATAAAGATAATTCTGCTCATAAATTACAATGGTATATATAATGTTACGGTAAATGTGATAAATCGGTAAATATGTATAGTTATACCAATCATCTCTGTAAGTTTGAAAATTTTTCCTACACTTATCGCTTTTATCAGTGATAATGCATAATTTCCGAATGAAATTGATAAGTATGATAGATATAGAAGTAATGATGCGGAAATATCACTTAAATCCAACCACTCAGATTCTCCCGTACGTGATATAAGTGTTTTAAGAATAAAAACATATAAATTATGTTATTTTTCATTTATCAACGTTTCATTTATCAAGCGTACATTTATCAACATACCCGATCGAATTCATCAAGTTTGAGCAAAATGTCCGGTAAATTTAAGTATAATTCATGTACTATTTATCATATTTGCAAAAACCAGCTGGGGATTATACATAAGCATCGGTAATGTGTAAACACTTACTGAAATGGTCGGTGTTTATGCATAATAATCTGTGATCGTGTATAATCACCAGATTCATCACACGCTTTTCACATAACATATTTGTACAGGGTGGTAACTATCGACCGTCCAATAATAACACACGTGATTCTTTGTGAAAAAATATTATGAATACGTGATTTTTCAGTTTTTTTGATTTGACCAATAATTAATGAGTTATTGCTCTTCAAAAATTGATTGCGCCACTTCATAATCCTACCAAATTCACCAAACGCAGAAATGTTTACTTGCCGTGTGTTAGTAAAATGAACCTCAGATTTAGAAATTAACCTAAGTATTTTTTATAAAATGTTAAGTTGAGACTTTCGAAATCTATACTTTTTTTTTTCAAACTTTAAATTTTTTAATTTTAAAAACGAATGATGTGTGTATCTATATATATATACACATCATTCGTTTGTATATATATATATATATATATGTGTGTGTGTGTGTGTGTATACATACATACATACATACAAAGCTTTACTTCAGAATGCAGAAACAAAAAAAATATCCGCCGGAAAAGAAGATAACATTCAAAGCCCCGATAACTACAAACGATTTTTCCCATGTTTTGATATTGGTGCGTCCCGTTCTTTGAAAAAGTGATAGCAATACCCGAATGGTAACTTTATCCGCGATTCTAATAAGTGGCGTTGACTATATTTGTTACGTTCACTTTTTTTTTTAAATTATGTGCAGATTCGCAGTATCTGTTTATTTCCAGCCGAAAAAAAAAACAATTTCTTAACTATTTCAGCCAAAAATAGATATTTTTTTTAATGTTAATCATATATGGTGTTAAGTAGAGTGAAATAAGTGTAAAATTCCGACACCATCAGAAATTTGAAATTTTCCATGTCTTCATTTTATCTCATTATTGCTTACAAAATATAACATTCGCACATTATGCTCCAGTTGCATATTTTATAAATGCTTATTCAGAAAATGTTTGATGCGTGGAAGATGCGTGTGTGTGTCCACAATTATTTATATTTACATTATAAGCCCAAAGAAAGATTATATAATTCGATTTGTCTTAAATTTGTTTCTAGTTGATTCATGAAATTATAATTTTGGTTTGTGCGAGATGAGTTCGGGAATGCTAATTTTGTTAATGGTGATAGCTGGCAAAATTGTGAGAAAATGAATTATACTTTTAAATATATCTCTCGGCTCTCTTGGAATCATATCATAGTAATTATATTTACATGAATCATTTGGAGTGTTGTATACACTTCAATGCAGAACTGGCGAGTGGGAATATATACATGTACACAGATATAGATTGCAGGTTTCTAGTTTTTCATTATCTTCCCATGTTTGGGAATGAGCTCCAAGCAAATAACAGTTCATTCATTTAAAAAGCGTGGATATAATTTAATATAATTTCGGAAATTCGTTGCACAATGCTCAAACCTTTTACATGAAAATTTCATGTAACCTCATTTTGATAAGAGTTCAGTATGCGTTATATTGGAATCTTCCAGAAAGAAATAAGGTTTATGTTCCATCGCAATTTTTCTCTTAGTGAAAAATTTAGAGCTTCTATGGAAACCAGAATACTCACATGCAATCTAAATGCAATTGAAGGACTTGCAGCAAGAAGGAATTAGCTTCATTTTTAGCACTTTCAAGTTTCATCACAAAGTATTTTTTCGTTTATAGTCCATGCACCTATGCATGATTCACCACCAATAGCATCCAAAATACCTATGGTGGATAGGGTGGGTATTTGAATTTCAGAGCTAACTTCTTATTGCCCCAAACAAAAATTAAATTTTTAAAATCACCTGATTTTTGGACTAAATAAAATAAACTACTAAATGAAGTTGCAAAAGTTTTATATCTTATATCTTGAGTGAAAAGAAGGCTTTTTGCATCAAATAATTGGTTTATTTCAAAAAAAAAAATTCATTATCTACCCGGGGCTCCTTAAGTTCTTTCTTGATGTTGTTACATGTTTAAAGAGTGTCTGATCTTGGGTAGGGTCGGAACTAGAGGAGGGGGAAAGGGTGCGACTACCCATAGTGGAGAATTTTAGGAAAGAATAAAAATACAGTTATGAAATCATCGAATTTCGCAATGATGGGATAGGAGATGTTTGCCCCTCTCTCCTCATAAAAACCATAGTTACGGCCCAGTCTTGGGTGGCCAAAGCTGACATTGAAGCTCGGTTTGAAGTATCAGAAATAGAAATCGAATGAAACGTTGGCACATTTCGGGTCTAAAAACAATTCGTGCACCGTTTTCACACTGAGTTGTAGAAGCAGATACCTTTTCGCATGTTGTCATTTCTGCTGTAAACGTGAAAATCTAGCTGGAATGCGCAGAATGTGGTTGTGAACCTTCTGCCAGGTTTCCACGGATATTGAATAATAATCTCCAATTCAACTTCAATCTTGCGAATGTATAGACGGGGCTGAGTTACTTTACTTACTTTATCAAGAAAAGTACTTTACATTGGGTCAAGAAGGAGTCAGTACGATGGTGCTATCTTCATCTATTCAGGAACACAGGAAGTAGTTCTGGAGTTATTTTCGTCTTGCACCAAGAAAGGAATGATTTTATATAAGGATTCATTTTAAAGAATGATTTTAAAAAGGAAATGAACTTAACTCAAAAGTGCCAAAATGAAGCTCCCCCCCCCTTCCTGCTGCAAGCAGTGCAACTAATACTTCAGCGCATATGTGTCTGTCCATACTCTCGCTCTTGATGTCAA
Organism: Pholcus phalangioides; assembly: GCF_987345545.1. Taxonomy (NCBI): domain Eukaryota; kingdom Metazoa; phylum Arthropoda; class Arachnida; order Araneae; family Pholcidae; genus Pholcus; species Pholcus phalangioides. The sequence goes on along the minus strand of NW_028301600.1, from coordinate 37,216,593 downwards.
TAGTTGAAAAATAAAAGTAGTTTTAGAAAAAAACCCCACAAAACATTCATTATTCATGCATCATGATCATGTTTCTGTTACTAACGCCTAATAGTGTATTCATCAGACAGATGAAACAAAATTATATATATATATATATCCATTTACTGATTACGGATGTTATTTTCCGATGGTTTTTCATCTGAGGAATTAAAGTCAAGAAAACTCACAGCGAAGTCATAATTTTGGGTCATCGCAAACTTAATGTAGTTTTTTGTTCTTTCTTGTTAGCACTTTAACTTTAGCTTAAGTATTCAAAAGCACGCTGTCGTGATGAAGAACACACACGATATAAATGTCACATCAAGGACAAAAGAGACGCAGTTCAGCGGGTGGCGTTTTGCCGATCATTAATCATACTCACTGTTAAACATTTATCTTTAACACTAATGAACAAATCATCCTCTTACAGGGAAAATGTCTCGAAGTGAAACTAAAACGGTCCCAATCTGCACAGTGCTATCGTTTAAAAGTTTCTAGGTGGTTAAGAATTATCCGATAATAGCAATGACTAAAAGGTGTTTTTTGAAATTTTCTAAATACCCTCTTCGTTTCATTTAATTTATCAATTTCATCACTGAGTTACGCATGATATTTCAATCGTATCCATGCCCAATGTTAGTTTTTATCATTCATGTGATAATGTGGAAGCTTTTACGTATGTTTGTCAATTTAAGAGTTAGTGACGAATTTGAAAATGGAGGGTTGAAATTTTGGAATTTTTTGAAAATTAAAACAGTAAAAATTTGATAGAAATTACATGCATTCAAAAAATATTTTAGAAGACAACAGAGCCACCAATTAATATTAGAATTCATTCCATGATCAGATGTTTTGTCTCTTTATATAGTTTCCAATATAAGTGCTAGTCTTATATTACTCTATTAAAAATTGAATTCAAAATTTAGTACGCTTATCAAGTGCGATGGGCTCAGAAATCATAAATAATATTTAAAAAAGTGATTTATGTTTGAAGCATATTCAAGTTAAATTATTATCAAATAATATATATATATATATCTATATATCTATATATATATATTACTTCAAATTTATTACAAATTGCATGCATTAGAGTAGCGAAGTAAATTGGAAAAAAAATTCTCACATCAAATATCCTAATAATGTTAGCGAAAGCTTCGGAATTTTAGATTAGATTTTTCATTCAATAGCGAGTAAAGAAGTCTCGAATTAATTTTTTTAAATCAAAGCGTTTCCCGTCGCCTGACGAAATCATTCCACTTGCCATATACTGTACTGTTTTTCAAACGAATATATATATTTTTTAAATCCAGTTTATTTGCAAACATTGTTAACAAAAATTCCATTTTAACAAATTGCATCCGGCGCTCAATATTTGAGGATAGAAAAGATATACATGCGGCACAGGTTCTATTTCTCTCATATTCACACACTTTACAATGTGAGAGCACACACTAGAAAACTCTTTTTTTTCCCGCATGAAAGATATTTACAACTTTACAATGGAGACTCATAGTTCATCCAGAAATTAGATTCTCTTCTCACACTTCGATGGAAAACAAGTGGTTAACAGGAAGTGCAAGTTTTACGGCAGTAAATCTTATTTATATCACAAAAATTCTTATACTGCACGACCTTCAATGGGGATGGCATTTTCTTCTGATTTCCAACATTCCCTATTCCGTTTTATTTGATAAACGTCTGCGACATTCGAGCACCTTCACTGAAAATAAATAATAAGCTGCTGCATCCATAAAACGCCTTTCCCGATTCGCCTTTTTCGCCTTGTGATTGTGAAACTCCAACTACAAGAAATACTAAGGAACAAGCAAATTTCGTTCCCATGACGAGTGTGCGCTTGTTCCTTGTGGAATACTCGACTGAGCAAAATATTTCTCTTCCATGCCAGCATTCGTAAACTTTATGGTGATAACAATGTAGAAGACGTAATTCTTCTTATTCTTTCACACTTTTTTTTTCATTTCCTATTCGTGCTCATCCACTTCGAATTCAGCGTTGCCATCTCATCGAAACATAAAATAAGAAAAAAAATATATATATAAAAGAACGAGAAGGGATGTTGTCCCTCAAGTATTGAAACACATTTGAACAAACGTCTTTTTATACGGCTGTAGTTGTCACGTCTTTCTCCAAACTTAAACATTTTGTTTCCGGGCTTTACGTTTTAACATTTTTTTAACGCACTTTCCATGTTTCTCCAAGGAATTCGCGGTTAGTATTACGTTTATGTCATACAGAAGATGAAATGACTAAAATAAGCACAACACCCTTCTACGCGAATTCAAGCTATATAAAAATATATACTTCACGAAAACATCCTGCTAGTCTCTAGATTCATATCTAAAGGAAGTGTACATAAAGAATAAGAATAACCAAATACTCTATGTATGATATCATTCAGAAGCATTCACATACATACAATATTTCATGTCTTTTCGTAAGTTACAGGAAAAGTTAAAAGTGAAAATATACGCATTAATATAAATCAGCATATTAAATAACTACTTTAACCCTTTCGGTATTGACGGAACTTTGAAGCACAACAAATTTTAACCTTTCATTTTAAGTAAACCTCTCATTATATATAGTTGTTTTAGGCGTCCACTTAACAAATTTATATTTTTTGATTCGTAGAAATATATGAAAATCTACTTTTATGTCTTCCTGGAAATCATTTTACAGAAAGATACAAAAGTGGATATTTTTATATTCCCCGAATAAAAAATATATATTAGTTATAAGTGTCTATCTAAATAAATAAATAAATAAATAAATATATATATATATATATATATAGCTAAACCTCAAAAATATTTCGAAAAGACGCAGGAAAATAAAAAAAAAAATCAATCTCCGATATTCAGCGAATTTTTACCCAATTGTTTCAATTGTTATGGGGGAAATTTCTTTTGGTATATTACAGAGACGCACAAATTCCAAAAATCGAATTTTTTTTAATGAGAGCCATATAAAAATTTTGATTTTCACATTTCTCTTGACAATAATTTTCGGAAGGAGGAGTAAATAATAAAACAAAAACGTTTCATTTTATTACTGATTATTTCTCATATATTTTGATTGAATTTCCAAATAAAACTGACAAATTTTAAATATTCACGACTTCAGTGGAATCCCTTGTATACTTTATTCAAACTGCAAAATTATATTTGTTTCATAATCATGGATCAGTGCTCATCCTTGAGAAAGTAAACCGTGTTTATTCAGTATAAAATAGAAAATGTTTTCAAAAAGAAGGTTCAAACATTCTTTAAATATTGTACTTGGATAAAAGTAAAGTAAACATTTCAGAGAGAGAGAGATAATTTTTATTCCTATCGTATTTTTCGTCAACATCTGATTCGCCTTTGCCACACGTGTGTAGATTTTCTATAAGATTGAACTCGGCAGCAACTAATCATTTTACTCAAGGAATGTTTTTTTTTTTTCTGCATCAGTTCAACCGACTCTACAGCCTTTTAACTTTTTTTTTTTACAGATTTTTTTCTACTTCGAAAATCCAAAAAATGCAAAAAACATTCTTCGCTCCCACGGGTTTCCCCTACAATTAAAGTACGAAAAAATCGATATCGCTTCGCATTTAACTTAGGATTTTTATTTGTTTATTTTTATTTATTTTTTCTTAAATACATTCGCTGGAGTTAGTATATACAGTTGAGAGCGAAATTCTGATAAATTTCGATTTCAAGATTCAGGAATATATATATATATATGTACGTGCTATACTTGTAAAGTCGCTTAAGGAAAGTGGAAACGAGCTGGAAAGAAAGTGCATAAAAAATACTTAGTTGGTGCTTAACGTTGGTAAGGTACGCCGCTGAGATGCGTTCAATAGTTCGCTAGTTCTACTTTCAACAAAAGTACTGAAAAGTTTTTTTTCCGATTTCTTTCTTCATTTCCTCTCTCGCAGACCAGAAGACGACTCCGTATCGATTCTACAAATTCATTATTATCATCTAAAGATCTCTCTCTTTTGTAAAACTTTGATCTCAGGTCTGGATTTGGAATCTGAAAGCAACTGAGATGTACATCTGATCCAAATTACTCCCAGGTATCTATCATATTCAAGAGATCTCTTATAAATTTTGCTTGAAATATTCTTCAGATTTTTCTGACGTTATTTGCCAAACTTCTTACAGTTCCACAAACCGGAATCAAAGTCGATATATATATATATATATTTATATATTTGCCACAAAAATTAGCGATATTCTCGTGTTGTCTCAAAGCAGTGATTTTATAGAGTTGAATAATTGTTACATTTATTATATATATATATTTTTTAGTATTAATTTGTATTATCATTTTTATATTTTATTTATATATATAGTATTGTATTTATATTTTATATTTATATATTATTTATATTTTTGTATTTTCATTCTCTTTTTTTATATTTTTGAAGAAAAATGAATATTAGGCTAGAGTGATATTATCGAAACATTAGATTTCATGATTGAGAGCCCAATTCAGATTTATAATTTTATTTATCGCATTATAATATCGTAAAATTCCAAAATTTTATGTGTCAAATGGTTGGATGCTGTAAAATCTTCTGAACATTATGTATCCCTAAAATTCCTATGCGTGATATCTGAAACAATAGTGCGTAATTTAGTATCGGGAATTAAAACAGAGCCTCAATTCAGAAATTTCCAGATTTTTCAGCTTTTTTTTGATACTAAAATAGCTATTACATAATCCAACAAGTGTGGAAAAATATAGCCAGAGTATCTATTCGAAATCTAAGCAAACTTTTTTAGAAACATAAATAAAAAGAAATATATATAAACGCAAATAAGGTAAGAAATAAAACAAAAACGCTAAAAATAACAGGTATAGTTGAGAATGCAAAATGATGTATCAAGTAAGAAAAATAATAACAAAAAAAATGGGTAAAAAGATAGCAGTTTGCTTTTATAGGCGAATAGTAAAAGGAGACTGTCGAAATGAATTTGGTTCAGAAAGAAGGGATTGCTATGCATTTTTCTCTTACTGGAAAACAAACAAAACAAAAACAAAAACAGTGACATCTGTAGAAAAACCCAGCAAACAATTCATGAGAAGTGAAACGAGAGGCAGAAAAATTAATACAACGAAATAGAAAAAGGGTTTTTTTTTTAAGAGGAGGAAAAAGGTATATTGTGAGTGAGAAAAGAGTAAAATGGAAGAAGAGATGAGACAACATTATGGGATAGAACAGAGGCTTTGATAGAAAAGAGAGATGGAGAGGGTTTGAATATGTCGACGGGCAAACCCTCACCAGCTTGTAAAGCAGTGAATTCCGGTGCCGTCATTATGCATTTCTCACTTCAGCGGTAGCTCGAAGTGCTTTTGCTAGGAACGAAAGCACACATCCCCCCCACCACGCACACTTCACCTTTTCGACACAAGAGGAATTAAGCATACGAGAGCAGCAAATACAACACACGAGCTGCAAAAGTCGTAATTTTTACGGCGTAGCCTGAAAGGAAATTGGAAATGACTATATATTTTTCTTCAATAGTTTCAAAATGAATTAAAGTATTTTTACCTCCCCTTCCTTTCTCTCCCGTTTTCAAGTATAAAGGAAGCTGTTGAAATATTGCGAGCGTGAGATGGAGATTAAAAATAAAAAATATATATAATAAAAATTTGGAACGTTAATCCTTTTTAATGAAAAATTTCGAAATTTTATTCTGGTTTTTCCATTTCTCGAACTATTTATTGTTCCCGCGTTGAAAATTTATCAATAAAATCTGAATTTATATCTTAATCCTAACAGCCCGTTCGTTGATTAACTAATGTAATGGTCATGTGAGGGAAAATGTGAAAGTAATTTTTTTTTTATTTTGTGCCATTGAATATTTAGTTGAAGTATATTTTGTGATATATTTGTATCATTTGTCCTATGTGCATATGTCGGAAATTCTTCAATGTTTTTAACTGTTGGAAACAATCTAATCCATATTCGAATTAACGATACCTGGTTTGTAAATTTGTTAATGTTTTGTAGTTTTCGAAATTTTGATCATTAAACAAGTTCAGAGGTAGATCCTTTAGATCTCTCACTGTAGCGTCAATGACTAATGACAAGCTGAATAATAACAGAAAAAAGGGTAACGGAACTCACTGAACATTAACTCCGAGAAACTCCCCGATTCAAATCCAACCTTCGTTTCGAAAGATGATTTATTTCAACGTTACGATTCCTGAGTACCTCTAGTTCATCTGTATTCCATACTTAATGCTTGAATGAAATCTTTTCGTGACTTCATATCCCCCCTATTTATATTCCTGTGAAATCCTCTCCTTTTCATGGAAGTTTGAGAAATTGCCAACTTGAAAAAGTATCATTATCATAAAGAAAGTTCCATCTGTCTACTGCGGGATTCGATCTCAACCGACGCTAAGCTTGTCAAATGCATGAGAAACGAAAATTGGAAATTTTTATCTGTCTCACTCCGGAAATCGAATTCTAGGAAGTTTGTTTATTATGATAGTTAATGTAGCGCGTTCTTTACCCTTTTTTAAAGTTTAAATGACTCCATTTGAAATATTGGATAATCAAAATTACCGATTTTTTAATAAGAATGTACTGTATTTTAACGTGTATAAAGAAAATCCCTAATTTTTTGGGGTTTAAAATAAAAACATTGAAAAAAAGTTTTCAATTATAAAGATATTTTTATTTTACGATATTAAACAAAAATTATTCGTCATAGAAACCATCGAAATCGCCAACACTCTCACACTTGATTCATCACAATTCATTTACATAAACTAGTTCATTATAATAATCGGAGTCATTCTCATCGTAAATTACAAGGAATAGAGTAATTTCAAGGAAACAGATAGTTTCCTTGCGATAGTATCAACTCGGAAAGAAAAGTCCTCTGGCAAGAAAATTGGGCAAGAAGGCCTGGGTTTGAGTCCAGGTGGTGACCAGATGACTGATTTATACATAGCAGAAGAGCCAAGTAATCAGCAACCGAGTAATCAGACTGTTGACATTTGGTGATACAACCACGCTGCAATTTTCAGGCGCTAAAATCAAACTGCCTGAAATTTAGGTTTGCTCTGAATTATAGGGCATGAGTTTTCATTTCATTTTTCTTACTAAGTGAGTTCTACCAGCAAAAAAAAGCAAATAGTAAGCAATTGTTTCAAAACTGTGGTTCGAAACATTTTGGAATAAATGACTGCAAAATGATCAAATTATTATTATAGTTTAATTGCTCAAACTTTTCTTTTATATTGATTATATTTCAACTTGAGGGTAAAAAGAAAAAATTATATTTTTTGTAAATTTAAAATACATAAATATGTAAATGTTATGGCATACTTAAATTTCCTATTTTATTCTGAAACAAATATGAGCACACTATTAATTTATGCATATAATATCAGCAATATGGATTTTCAGATATGCAAAACTTCGCAATATTTTAAAAATTATTATTATTATTATCAGGTCATCTCAAGTTCCAGAAGGCCGAGTATTGTGAGGTGATTTCCACGGTACTGGAGTCCCAGCCGAGTATATGTATAGTGCAGTTGTATGGCCGGAGTAAAGGAACGATTGAGAACACATTTACTGAATTCCGTATATGCGGGACGTCTGACAACCCTAACTTCACCCTCCAGTGATATAAAAATAATGCCATAATTTGTTACGAGCAATGTATATTTTTCTCGTCACAGTCGACGCCGCTTATCAGAATCACAGATAATGTTATCATTCGGGTACTGTTATGTTACATTTCGCGTATAACATTTTCGCAAAGTACAGAACGGGGCAATATTTTAACATAGAAAAAATTTAATAGGAATTAGGACTTCGGTTTATGTTGTATTTTTCTTGTCGACATTTTTTTCTTCTTGTTTAAGCACACGAGTGGCATGGTGGGAAGATGCTCGTCTACCACCGTGAAGATTGCTGTCCCGGGTTCGAACCCGAGTGAGGATACAGATAAGATATTTTCACTAACAAACTTGAAGCGACACCACCTTCATTTCCAACCCATCTCCATAATGGCAGTAAACTGCGATATGGCCAGAGTTGGAGTTTGGTGTAGACCCTTCTTGTGTATTTTGAAACTAAAGTTGAACCAAATTTATGTTTTTCTCATAAGTTATCGTTATCAACCTGCAAGACTGTGGGGAATCAGAAGGCTTGTTTGTTGACAAAAATTTCCTTTCCATCTCGTGTGCCAAACAGCCAAAAAGATGGCTGTTTACTGGCCTGCATTAACCTACTGTTACAAAAGCAGTTGAAGTTCCGCTCATTTTTTTTCGAATAGTTCCGACACAGGTTGCCGTTGCCAATTGACGAGCAAGTAATAGGCTAGTGAAGAAACTATCGGCGGTAATATTTTCTACCAACACCTATATGATTTTATGCTCTGTGTCAGTTCAAGAGCTACTCTTTCACCGTAATTGGTTTCCCTCCCTTGTTGTGATCTCTTTTTAGTGTGTATCTGCATGTTGCACACATTGCTGGTTGTGCTATCGCGAGTAAATACAGAATGTTATACCATATTTTCCTGGTTTACTGAGTATGTTCTGCCTAAAAGGACAGCGCCTTTTGAATGTAACCAACTGCTCGCCCACCGTTGTGTTATTGGAATTTCTTGAATTGTTTTCATTGGAAATACCACAACGTGCCATTTTCTGCAAAACAAAACAAAGTTCCGTTCCTATTTGAAATTATTTTGAAAATAAACTTACCAAACGCACCAAACGAATCCCCGTTCACCTGATTATTTGACTTGGCTCGGTGACGCCACCCACATTTTTGCTATTCAAGAGAGGAGTGGGTTGAGGTTTTGAAGAACAGGGAGACGATAAACTGTGCTATATGTGATGAAAAATCTGAACTTTTATTGCTTTTTATCATAAAATCCTCAAAGGGGTCCAGGTATTGAAAGATACAAGTTTAGTATTGAAAGATACAAGTTTAGTATTGAAAGATACAAGTTTAGTATTGAAAGATACAAGTTTAGTATTGAAAGATACAAGTTTAGTATTGAAAGATACAAGTTTAGTATTGAAAGATACAAGTTTAGTATTGAAAGATACAAGTTTAGTATTGAAAGATACAAGTTTAGTATTGAAAGATACAAGTTTAGTATTGAAAGATACAAGTTTGAATAGGTTAGGCTTAATTGAAAAACTTTCAAACGGGATGAACGCCCATTAAAAGAACAGAAGAGAAAATGTCAGTGAGGCTTTGCCTTCGGAAATGCACAGTTTTTACTCATAAATTGAGATCGAATACTTGAGCTGGGTTTCAGTGGACCCCATGGGTAAGTTTGGCAATTTCTAAGGGTTAAGTTTGGTATGTTTTTATATATATATATATATATATATATATATATATATAACAATTTTCTCTCATGATTCATGTTGTCATTTCTTTTTGTTATCATGATTGTAATAGTTTGATGTTATATGCAGTTTTCTTTGTAGTAACTTAATTTTTCATTTTTTTCTCGTTACAATAGCATCAGTTTATGGTTTTTTTCCCGACATGTTATCTTTCCCGATTTTGTTTTTGCCAAACCTCCTTATCGTCCACGGAGCTCGTCAGGTCATCTATATGCCCCCCTCCTCCGTGGTACGACTGTACATGTATAAAACTGTACTATATTGTTTAATGTTTTTACTTGTATCCATAATTATATCAGTTTTATAATGCTCCGCAAATCTTTTTCTTCTACGGAATGAATTTATTTCTGTCTGATTACATAATCTTTCAAAAGCTGTCGAATTTCATGAAACATAAAAATACGAAAACGCGACCGAGAGATTTACTGCAATACATACATATACATCTGCAGAAACAAAGAACAATAAATAAAAGTAATGTGCGCCTTTTTATCTTGTATTCTACACCCTGTGCATACATTGGCTGTTCGAGTTCAGTGGCAGTATTGGAAGACGGCGGAAGGGTGTCGTTGTCTATACCGACAGGAAGAAAGCTTTGGCGAACAAAGGCGAATATTAAATTTGCCGATTTTCAATTTTGTTTCCCTGGGGTGAAATTCTGTTCCATTTCTTTCCTTGAATTCTCTTTTCCTATCCCCCTTTCTCTTTCTTTCTTTCTTTTTTTTTCGCTCTTTTTTCATCTTTTATGGTTTTTTTTCTTCTGTTTATACACCTAAGGTATATTCTGTATTCAGATTTTTTTTTCTTTTCCAAAGCACGGACATTGATCTGCTGACATGGAACTATTCTTTACGGTTTAGAAAAGCAATTTCATTAGCACAGTGAAAACATACAAAAAACCGCTAACATTTCTTTTTTCCTTTAACGTTCTATTAGCACTCATGTGCATAATTTTTTTTAAACAATTTTGATGTTTTTACTCTATCTTATTTTAGGATTTTTTTTTCCCTTTCTCTAGTCTTCCCGGAGCGGAATCATAGAATAACATCAAAGAAAGAAAACTAAACATTATGCATTAAGACGAACTGTAAGATATGTTCTTTTTTGATGATAATGCATTAAAATATTTTTTTCCAGTAAAATTTAAGATGAGCGTTAATTTTTTATAACTATGAAACATCAAAAAAATTGTTCGGATGCAGGATTTTGAAAATTTTTTGCAGATATATGGTATATATTTTCCATGAAGTTCTTGTTGGAAATTAATAAATTTACTATGTACTATCACTCGTGTATTGGAGCATCCATTATTCCGTATTATTTATGTATTTTGAAAATGCGTATTCAAGCTTATTATACAGTTAGTATAACAGTTTTATATAACTGTAAAATGTAGAACTGTTTGTATTATACTGTTAGTAGAACTGTGATTATTGTTACATAATGTATAAGAAACGGGAGTTAATTACAGCAAATTCAAGCAATCACTTACGACAGTAATGTTTTTTTTCAGATCGATTAAATTTGAATTAAAATGGAGTGGATGAAAGCTGTGTAACTGTAAATAAATGCAATGTCACCTTTTGTGACATTAATTGAATATCTTTTACCACTTCATTCCCTTATATGCAAATTAAAATTATGACGCCAGAGTAAGAAAGTTGCCCCATCAGATGATTGGAAAGAAAAATAGGACAAAATACTCATAAAAATATGATTGCTAAAGCCTAAATGCAGCAAACCCGAAGTTAAGAACAATTCAGAAAAATAAAATAAAAAAATCTAAAGATATACACTGACCATAAAATTATGGTTGCCATCCCATTTAAGTATGAGTAGCTTCTCGATTACGACCACGAAACTTATCATATTTATTTTGAAGATCTCTATCGGCTGGGAATTCATAACAGAAGGAGATATTGTAGCTTATTTACTGTCCACACCCATTTCAAAATTTTCGAGGTACCCTGTATTAACTGAAAATTTCAGTAGTTCTTTCATGACAAAGATCTTTTTTTTATTTGTTCACACTTTTGCACAGCAAAAATTTCCAACTGCCAATATGTTCAGAAACTGCAGTTTTTAGCTAACATAACACCTATAAATATCTGAGAAAAAAGAAAAAGAGCTGATACTTTGATAAGAATTTAAACTTGGACAAATGGAGAGAAAGCTCCGTGACCAACTGCTTCACTACATAAGTTAAAAACCAAATAAATTTGTGTATTGAAATATATATATACATATATATATATATATATATATGTGTTCAAGCGGGAAACAAACTATAATGTGTAATTACAAAATTGACGTAGACTTACACTACAGAAATGTTTTATCTCTAGTAAGCATGAGATATTTAGTTCAATGAACCCGTAAGGTAATTGTGTGAAAAAATGCACACATAAATTCTAATTACGAACAAACTAATATCAGAAATACACAAATATTTATCTTTCAAAAAATTCCCGATCGTAAAAGAATAACGTCAAAATTACTATCCATCTAACAAAGTTATGGTATATATTTATATTTCAAATTTGCATACTGACAATAGTTTCGAAAAATGAACACAATTATTTTTTATACGTTATGGTTTGCTTCTTAATCCCATGACGAGCTTTTGTTTTGAAACTATATACTAATTAGTCTTGTAATAATTTAAAAGAAAAAAATATATAAAGCACGTCAAGCAGTTTATTGTACACCACAAATTAACGACAGCACTTGCTTTTCTCTCTCGTATCTTGTTTAGTTGATTGGAAAATTGCGCAGCTGTGTCACACATAAAAGAAACTCCTATAGCTATAGCAATTACCGGAATGTATACCTCGAAGAATATCGCTATAACTTAGATGGTTAATTACAGTATTCTGATAAAATCAATGATTGCGTAAATGGCTACAAAAGTGTCGTTTTTTCATTATTTTCATTTCAAAGAATGTGGGTTCACTTCAACGTACAGCTTATAATTACTTTCGAAAATTCAGCCAGTTATTCATGCTTTTCTTTTAATCTTTATTTGGCTGTGGGGGAAAGTATTAAAATTATTCTCTAATTAGAGAGAAACAGGAAATCATTATTTTTTGTGTTTTAACGAAGGCAATATACTATAAGTTATTTGCTCAAGAAGGTTCTAATCCATCGAGGTTTAGTTAATGCTAAATTACACTTTAATATTTCACGCGCTATTTAAAATATTCTCGGTTTAAATTAAAAAAAAAATATTAAAAAAATATATTTTCTGAACTCAAGTGTAAGGTAAACACAAAATATTTTACAAGAGAATATTATTACGAGTATTAATCAAGTTACACACATATAGGAGAATTTATCGTACTCTATGAGTTACAGTTACTCTTCTACACTGTGCAAATGTTCTATACCTCAGGCTATTCTTTATTCAATTTAAATATGAATGTTTGATCGAAAAATTTGAATATGGGAGAAGAATCGAGAAATTGGATATTCATGAGGACTTCTACATATGCACACATATGTACACATATCCATGATTCTTCACGAAATATTCTACTGTATTCTGATTTGTAGATTAATGTTATTCTGGGAATTGCGATTCCAATATTTACGCGTTTTAGAATACTTTCTATACTAAACTAATTTCTCAAAGCAAATTCTCAAAAATTCGATTGTAGGGTAATTGAATCCTCTTAAATGAAGTTACGTCAGTATTGATTGAATCAGTTTAATATAAACTAATTACCGTGAACTTTGGCTGGATATGGAAAAATGTAATTGGTGTAAATTGATAAGGAGTGGTAATTTTAGAATGTAGTTTGCATTTATATTTTTCGGCTTAATAATTCCCGTAAAGGAAATAATTTTGAGGAAACGAAATTTTTCTCATTTGAATTCATAGATATAGAATCAAAATTTGCCATTATGATAATTTAATGTCATGATAATGTCATTAAAATGTTTCATGATATGGAGTTTTCCAGTTTTAATTAAAACTGCCAGCTCCGAGTTCTAGTTTTTACGACTTTCTTTGAAACACTATATGAATGACTATTTATTTTAAACGACTGAATTTTGAATAAACGCTGGCTGATGCTAACATACTTTGAATTTTTAAAATTTAATAAATTTTCTTTATTAGATGTTTTTCTTTAAACAATACTATAGGGAAAAGAGGCTTGAAATATGTTATCCTTTCATAGTCACGAATTTTTAGACTGTAATGATTCAACTAATATAGTCTAGTGTAAGAACGATTTGCCTTCTAAGTGTGGACCAACAAATTTTTTTGTAACCTAAGTCACGATAAAATGAAACGGTTCAAATAATTTTTCTTATAATAAAATAAGTTTTTCTTATATATTCTAAATAGCGTGAAAGATATTGAAAACAAAACTAGTTTTATAATTTTTGTAATAGACATTCAAGTAACACATTTCAATCAGTTCAATCACACACAGTTATTTCTACAAGTTTCTACCAATTTGCATCTTTCTGGTTCCTAAATTTTCATGTTTTACAAGAGTACAAGCATAGTGCACGATGGTTTCAGATGATTTTCTACGAGTCGTTTCCGTTACGGATTGGTTAGAAAACCCAAAATTCAGGGTTTTAACCAATCAGCAAGGACACTGACTTGCAGAACCGAAAACCAGTAATGAGAAGTCCCAATCAGGATTACCTGGATAAAAGTCGTTATTGATTCAGAAAAATACGACTTTTTTTTGCAAGGACTTTGCTGCAAGTTATTTTTTTCAAATAATTGCTATGTTTGGTTTGAGTTTCGGACCACATTTAGCCTGCAGTCACAAAGTTTCGCGCTTATCCTGTCGTGCGGCTATTTTGTGACACTCCAGTCTTTTTTCTACATGCCTGAACAAAAAACTAATTTCATATTTCAGTATTGATCATCAATTTTTTTCTCCCTGATGAATGGGATAAATTAATTTGAAACAGTGAGTAAATTATTATCTACGATGCCCATAATGTTAATGGGGTATCGATGCGTTACCTCATCGATACAACCTACGGTAACTTGTTGACATTAAACATGAAATGGGATGTGAATTCTAAATTTCCTCTAAGCCTGCTTACGACGTATAGCATTTACTGGTTACGCACTTCGGTTAATTGTTTTTCCAATGAGGAGCCAGTTCATCTGCAGGACCACGAAGCACTTCATTGAATCTAATTTGCATTACTCAACTCAACGTGGACAATTTGTATTGATAAGCGCTAATGTCACCCATGCAAATGTGACTGCAATGAGAAGTTGTTTTCATTTGGAAACGAGGAAAAAAGTCAGTTTTACAGTAAAGAGAAAACAGCAGGAGAACAAGAAGAAAAAAATACATGCTTGCGAAGAACATTATGCAGAGTTTCAAGACGGAAAACAATAAGAAACATCCCCTTAACGTTTTCTGCTGTTTTAGCATTTACAGAAATCACATGATTTTTCCCCAGAATTTGCTTAACACATAGATAAATTTAATGAAATTTTGTGTGTGTGTGAGCAATGAGACATCATGTATAGAATGTTCAATAGATAATTTCTGAACAGTTAGTTTTTGAGATAGCATTCAGTTAAAAAATATTTTGAAAGAATTAAATTGTATATGAGACAAATTTTCATACGGCCTCCTAAAGCGTGGTAAAAATGATGCGTTTTCTGATAAAGAATATTTCTAAAATTCACAAACACAAAGGCCACAACCGGCGAAATTCCCAACGAGTTGGCTGAAAAAAGATGCCTATTAAAGATATGGATATCGAATATATGTCTAAACTATATCAAAAATACAGCAACCCAATTAGAGCAAACAAATGATTATGATAAAATATAAATATACTGCCCATAAAAATTATGATTGTCTCATCTAAGTATGAATAGCTTCTCGATTTATTCCACTATGCTTATCATAATTCTTTTTAAACATGCCAATTGTGTTAGAATTCACGACCCATGAAGGTAAGCTATTCCAGAAGCAGTATTAGAGAAAAACTTCCTGCCACACAACGACCTGGAGTTGCCCTATTGCTAAAAGATACCGATGTCCCCTTGTCGAAGCAGCTGATTGACGGTGTATTTTTTTTATTAATAACTCACGGTCCATCCTATCCATCCTGTTGAAATTTTTAAACACTTCGATCATATCCCTTCGACTCCTGTGTTCCTTCAACTTAAACATATTAAAGAAATCAAGTCTTTCATCGTAGCTCAAGTCTTGTGTGCCAACAAGAACACGCGCAGCTCTTCTTCTCTGCAACCCCTCAACCAAGTCTATGTCTCTCTGTAGGTATGTGGTATCCAAAACCTTACTGCATACTCTAGTCAAAACATTGCGTTAGAGTCATGCACATGCATACACTCACACATCACATTTCGATGTGTACCGATTCGTTAGAAATTCTGCAGAGGAATGTGTACGAGGTACATGTATGGTTAAGTTGTAATCGCTGAAGTCACTGTAATCACATGGCACAGCTGATGATAAAAATGTCAATGCTTGTCGAACAGAACGCATACTTTCTTTAGGAGCTATATAAAAGGTATCTGCCATGACACGGTTTTATTTCTTCGGTGATGCAACGTAACTGAATCTTTTTGATTTTTTCCCCGCATTCTTATCTTAGTAAAGATAACTGCTTACTGCAACCTTCAGGAAGGCCTGTGATTCCTGGTATTACACGAGCCAAACTTCCTGAGCGTTGTTGTTGTTTTCTTAGGCGTCATCGATCCCTTGGAACACAGCCAAGTTATGCTGGTGTCCACCTATGGCGGCGGTTTGTTGAAGAAATATGACCCCGTTATTCACATTTCGCGTCTCTTCTTATTCTTCTCTTTTTCTTCGTGATGTGAGTAACCAATATTTTGGTTGCTGAAGTCATCCATTGTGAAACTGTATTGCTCTCCTTTTTCCTATATACACCATTTTATTTCATTTTTTTGATTGAATTTGATCAGGTTTCTTATCCTTCCCTTTTCATGCTTGTCGCACGGAATATGTCAGTTTGATTTCGAAGACATCAAACGTAACTGTTCTGGTTTGATGATTCCAACGAAAAATACACTTTTACCTCTATTAGATTTTATGTCATCTCGATGGAAACATTTGAGGACAGTATACCCGTCAAGTTTAAATATGAATATTTGAAGCATCGTGCCATACATGGTATCTGACATAAAATTATGATACATATCACAAATGTACATTATACGTATCATATGAACGTGGCATATACAGGGTGCATAGGTAACATAGCGCATGAAATTTTACTGGTGAAGCGTTGATCCAAGAGGCATACTTGTAGTTTGAAAAATTATCCAGAAAATGTGTCGTACAAAGATATGTCATTTATGTTGAAAGGGTTGCATAGTTATTGAAAACAAATTAACTTTTTATGCGAATATCCTGTGCAAAAAATGCCAATTGCAACATTGTTGCCCTGTCTCACTTAAGGCTAACAAAAAAAAAATTCCACGCAATATTCACTGAGATATTCGCAATCGAAAAACTGAGGAAAGTTGGGGGAAAAACGGCATCAAATGCGGGTAAAACCGTTTTACTTTTAATCGGCCATCTTTCGAATTCAAAAATATCCCAGCGAATATTGCACTTAGAAATGTGGATTTTTTTTGTTGTTATCAGGATATACAGGACAACAACCTTTTATGGGTTTTTTCATGTCCGTTTTTATACGGACAACCGTATATAAAGATTTTTTCTCTTACTTTAATAACTATACAACCATTTTCAAATGACATATCTGAGTACCACACGTTATTTGGATTTTTTCTAAATGGAAGTATGCCTCTAGGATCAACGGTTCGCCAGTAAAATGTTATGTGCCCTGTTACCTATGCACCCTGCATATTGACACAACTATTTGCATTTTTTTAAAAACTATGCCGTGTTTCCGCAAGAAAATAAAGGGCGAAAAATGTACAGCAAATTTTAAATACCTTGGTTAAGTAACGTAATTTCTGTAATAATGCCGAGGCTAACGTGGCTTTAAGAATAAAGTTTTGGTGCTTTTTTAGTTCTTGAATTAAAATTGCGTGTGGCTCATATATGAAGCGGTGGCATTTAAAAAGCCGCCGCGTTTCTCTATGGAACCTATTTTTTCCATTAATTTTTCTGGAAGAGGTTTATTTACTGGAAATTAATTATGGTAAATTTTTCAATCGACGTACATGAATTACAGAGAATGAACAGCAGCATACGTGCTGCAATCAAAATTTGTAGTTCTAAACGTGTACCTTTTTGATCGATATCAGCGATCATAGTCATTTGATATTTCACTGCCCCATTATGTTTGTATATATCAAATAATATAAGTTAATATTATATATTACGTCTTATAAACGCTCAGTAGAATACTTCTTGTGTGTGTGTGTGTGTGTGTGTGTGTGTGTGATTGAGGCCTACTCAGACTTAATATTGTCGTCTTTTTACTTTTGCATGTTGCACATGAAGAAAGAGAGAGAAGAAACATATGTTCCCGAAGGAAATTATGCTGCCTTTTGTATAAAGGAAAGTTTCATTCAAGGCATCTGTAACAACATCTAATCTATTTTCCCTCGACGCTAAACATTTGTTGCTAACCTGTATAATAAATCAGTTCCAGAATTTTCTACGTTGGCCTTTTCTTCACTGTGTAGAGTAGCTGAAGGCATTCTTTCTTAATGCTTTCATTCATAATGAATAATTCATAAGTCGCGAAAGCAACAGATATGATATCATGTTAGAAGAGAACTCAGTGAAATCTGTTAGACATTGGTTGAACGATCATGTGATATTTCTTCACAATGAAAAAAATGTATACATCATAATGTTTGCGAAAATGTACAGAATTCCATTCATTTTTATTGTGTCGAATAAAATAAAACACTTCTTGCTATAATACCGTAAATGTATTTAAACTGAAAGTTTCGAGAGCAGGTTAGAAATACTATAGAGAGGGAGAGAAAATGTGTCTCTGTATTGACATGGTTCTTTGTTTTCGGGGGCTCACAAGTCACGATTTTTGTTTCACTTAATGAAAAATGAAAAGTTGAGCAAACTCTGTGTTTTGTTTTCTGCTTCATCCTTCATAAACTGTTCCTAACACATTTATTCATATCTTACGTCGAACGAAACATTGGTAGAAGCAACTTTGCATTTATGCATATTCTAAGTGTGATGAATATTTATCGCCTGTTTTAGTCGAATGTAGGATAAATACCAGACAGTAAAGTAGCAAAGTTATATTTACTTTAGCTTCATAGCTGCAAGTGGCTCTGTTACTTCTGTTAACGTAGATTCCGAGTTACTCTTAAATCTAAATATACACTCATGTCTATCTTCATCCATTCTTAACTAAGTGGTTCTCAGTAGAAGATGGCATGTAACGAGTGTCCGAAAAATGCTTCATGAATTAAGAAAAATGAATTAAAAATTACTATAACTCTGTTTGCTAGGTTAATGAGTAGGCCAACAGGAAGCCGTGTTCTAAACAGACTTAGTCAACCAGAAAGTTGGGACTTTGATGTCTGTCTATTCATTTGAAATCGTATTTAATTATGAATGTGCCTGTCTACTTGTTACGAAATTTCTTATGTGAATAAATGAAAAAGGTTGTTTCAGTTTTGTGCTTCTTATTCGCCTATAGAGTCACATGACTAATTCATCCTTTCACCGGCATAGCAGAAATCACTAAATCCACTGTAAAAGGCCTATCTTTTTCATGCAACAGGCTTTCTTCCAATTTTCAGAAGGTGTAAATTAAAGGGTATATAGCAAAGTGGTATATTGAGAAATAAACTTTACAAAGTATCTGGGCTTATCAATGCTAAAATAGAGACTTCAAAGGTGGCGAGATATCTCGTCAATGCTACTGAGAAGGTTAAAAAAAATTTGAAACCAATAATTTGGTCTCTTCGGCAGATTTAAGCTTTCTCAGTATTATTCTCGTTCTTAGAGAGAGAAAGACAGATATTTTCTTGGCATTTTCTCTATTTTTTCAGAAATAAAACTAAAACTGTAATTGATAATAGCATGGGATATCTGCCAAATGAAAGAGTGGAAGACACAGTAAATAACCATATTCCGACGGGTAATTATACTTATTCTGATTTGCTCTCAACTTTCGTTCATATATCGTTCGTTTACGTCTAATTAAAATACTCCAATTTTTTTTCTTAGAATGAATAGTTAATAGAAAAATTTACTATTTTTTTCTGGTTCTTCGTTTAAGTTAATTTCTTTATTTTTTATTATAAACAGAGGAAATAGCTGCGACTTAATGAAGGAAATCGATTTCAAAGCTCTCAAGGAATATAATTTACTTTCTAAAAGACGAAATTTTCTTTTCATTTTTCAATATATTTTTTTAAACGCTATTCCATTTATAGATGATAGCAGTTGCATATATCTCACAGCGTAAACACGTTCGTTTGCGTGTCGTTTTGTAAAAACGAAACTTCTAACTTAATCATATGATTTATACATTTTTTATATTTTAAGATATTTACAAACACAGTATTAAAAAAAATAAACGTTCAGTTCATAGAAGTAATCAGTGCAAAAATGCTCTGTGTGTTCCTTAGTTTTCTACTTTAAAAACTAATTACGCATAATTTTTTTTCACGATTGTGCTATACATAAAGTTTTTGCCGTAAAAAAAAAATAAATTCGGAAACATTGACATAAAAACGCAGAAACGATATAAAACCAAACTACGAGTAAGTAATCTCCATCCAACATCTCTTTTAAGAGAATCAATTTTTTTTTTCTCTGTCAATATCACTGTTATTAATCTAGCTTTCCTGGTAAAACTTCAAAGAGAGAATGCACCATTTTCCCCCCTCCAAACTACCCACAGAAGTTAACCGACGTGAAGACCCTCTCTCACACGGCATATCATACCAAAATCATTAATATTCATGAATCTGTAAATTAATTAAGAGTTTGGCTCCGTTGTTTAAATATTTAATAATTGCTACAGCCCAGAAACTTGATCGTGTAGACGAATGCTTTTGCATGTGGAATGAATCTACTGTGGGATTAAATTCTGTGGAACACTGTTTTGGAAAGCAGAACTAATAAAAGTTTGTCTTTTGTTTGATAAAAAATATGTATAAATTTATATATATATTCGCATATTTTCTGTGCAAAAAAATATTTAAAAATCTAAATCTAATAATGAAAGTTTTAAAAAAATGTATTTTTTACGGTGGGATTTTTCGAAAAAGAATAGAATCAGTACCAGATTTCGCTAATGGAATATGAAATTGGAATTATGAAAATTTCTTTTAACTTTCATCAAAAGTATTCGAATAAGATTTCAAGAGAAAGAAATATTCCAAGATGATATCTGCGTTTTATTTATTGAAAAAAAAAGTTTTTTATGGATAACTTCAGCTCTCTCCAACAAACCAGATTTTTATAATTAAACTAAAACTGGGATTGAATTTTATGAAATGAATTTGTGATTTTGAATTGTTTCGAGTCAAACAAGATATATACAGTATTATATTATTAACAAATCTAATCATGTCTGGAAAAAAAATACCGTTTTTTAGGAAAAATGTTTTAGTGATTCTTATATAGATTCGCTTTGAAGTTCAAATATTTACCGACAAGAGAGTACAAGGGATTATCATCTGTAAAACTAAATTCCCTCCAAAGGAAACATTTCGGTTTTAAAGAACTAAAGATGTTGCAATTGCTTCTCTCTTTCCCGGAATTAGGTACGTAATCCCAAAGTTCAAGGAATCGGAAGAGAATAAGAGAAAGTAATTCTCCTCATTTTTTCGAGAAACAAATTGCGTTTTCTGTTTTTCTTTCGAATATCGGCTGAAAATACAAGATAATTCCAACCAATTTATTGATGAATGTATGTTAAAATACCCGGATCAATGAACGATTGTTCAAACTATCTCAGACATTACATTTTCCATTCACACGCTTATACACCGAAAATATTTTTGATTATTTTTCTTGACTGCTAAATCAGGAGATTGGGATCCCGCTAATCATTATCCGCTGAACAGTTCAATTGTGTTCAAAAGAACGGCGCTGTATATACCAATTTTTATTAGAAATAGAAAAATATAGAAAACCGAGCAGTAGAAAAGAGAGTGTGTATTAATTGGAGGATTATTTCGAAATTAATCTGAGAATTATTTGAATTATTATATCAAAGGCTAAAAAAACCACTCTATTCTCGAGAACGATTGTCTTATAGTGAAGGCACATAATATATTCGTCAAAACTCATGCTTAAATTAAGTAGACGTGAATATAGCAAACGTTATAATTTTGAAATGTATATATTCTGAGTATCCAATAACGCGGCAAGAACGCGCTACCGAGTACATTCGGAGTAAACTGTAAAGCGGTTAAAAAAATGTGCTCCGAAATTAAATTATTAAAAATGTGTTATGTCGTAATAAAACTGATTCGTAATGAGTAATAATCTATATATATATGAAAAATTATGCTAATTTTTATATGAATAAACAAGTGAATTAATTTTCCTATATCATTCAAGATATATTCCGCTCATTTATTGATACAATAGCTTAATAAAGCATGGAAGTACATCCACATCACAAAATTCTATTTCATCATTAGAGCCTGGAAGTTTAGGGAAAATACCATAAATGTCCTTTTCTATTTCTCCTGCCATAAACACTTATTTTGACGTGGTTATCCGGAATTTTAGAGGCCATATTCTGTATAACTTGAATATTTTCAAAACAATCACCAGTTTCAAAAATTTCAGTTCCAACTTTTTCACATCGATATTCTAAGACTTATATTTAAACCACCTAACTACAATTATGCACTAACTATTATTTGTTTAATTTTAGCTGCCAGCATTATTTTCCATGTTAACTAATGACGCGTATTTAGTCATTTAATTAAATAACCTTTGACCCAAGTGCTTGAAGGATCACAAAGATGTGACAAACATTCTTTTGCATGATAGAATCAATTTGGTTTAGCTAATAATGCAGTTATTATAAAATAATATGAAATAATAGAAAGAGTACATTCAACCAATTTTCGTAGTCTTATAATCCTGGTTTTTAGTTATTTTATATTTTTTCATTAATTTTTTTGGTGCCCATTTCAATCATTTTAGTGCTTTTGCCTGCCTATTTTTACAATTTTTAGTGCCTAAACTTCCAGTCTCATACATCATCAATTTATTTTTCAACGTTTCAATGGTATAAAAGTAAATTTAGTCATATTTGAATAAGGAAAAAAATCTACGGAATTAGCATAACACAATTCATTCGTTGCAACCGAGCAGCACACGTTAAAACTTACAATAGGAGGTGTCTTTTCCAAACACCTTAAGCAAACGAGAAGAAACAAAATAAGCGAAATCTATTAAAGAAACCAAATTAGAAATAAAAAAGAAGACACGTGGGAAAGTAAAAGAAGGTGATGTCACTGACTGACTTGTTTCAACCTATCTTCTTGACAACGTAATTTTTCTACTTAAATGAATGCACTAATTAAAGTTAAAGCAAATGAAGTTTTCCCCTAAGCGCGGCGGCTCAATTAAAAGACTAAAGCTTCAAGCTTTAGTCAACCTAACTGAAAGAAGAAAGGATTTGAATACGGAGAAAGTAAAAAAAAAAAAATAACTAGAAATAATAAAATTAAAAATTTCTATTGGGAATTATACTGTAGAGAAAGTGTACAAATCCGCCAGGTGACGTCGGAAAAAATAAAAGTTTTTCTTTCACAAATTCCTTTATTTATTTTTTCTCGTCACTCTTCTCTTCATTGTGAATTTTAACTGGTTTTTTTTCGTTCACGGTTAAATCACTAAAATAACTGACAAATTAATTTCCATCAAATCACGTTTAGATTTGTCAAAAAATCAAGAAATGAATTCTTTGAATGTCGGATTAAAAAGAAAAACCTTTTAATGAATGTATAAATATATATATATATATATATGTATATATATATATGTATTTCTTTAATTATTTTAATATAAATCAGGAGAATACATTCAATATTTGTATGAAAGATTCGTAGTTCGTTTGTAATTATTGAATAATTAATAGAAATGCAATTTTTTTTACGAAACCTTTTCGAATGACATGGATAACTTACCGGTGTAGATCATAATTGGTATGCCAGACTGAATGAATTATGTGATAATCTTATAGATATGAAGATATCTTATAGGTTCACCTATATTGAATCATACTTACGCATTATGAAAATGGTGATCATATGTGCTTCTATATATTTTTCGATAACTACGGAGTTCATTTACTATACATACAACATCATGCAGACAAGATAATATGGAAATTCAAGACATTAGAAATTTGGTAAAAAATATGAAATCACTAGTACCTGAATGTTTTCGGCTGAAGGAGTTTTCTTTTTCTGACTAGTTATATTCAATTCTCACTTTTCGTCCTGCAATTAGTTAGAATAATGAACTACAGTTATTTTAATAATTACCATATTGAAACTGCACTTCAATGCATTTTCTTTTGAACAAGGTTTTTTTTTTTTCAATTCCCAAATTTTCATCATATTAAAGTCACATATTATCAAATATTCCCTTTTTTTTCACAAAATATAATTGAACACTTCATTTTTAGGACGTAAATAATTTAAATTTTTCCATATTTATTAAAAGCCTCCATATACATAATGGGTTAGAGTTGCCCAATTTACCCTCACAGTGGCAATCCCGAAATATCTCGTGCAACTTGAACTCAAAACCAAGGCTGAAATGTAAGTTGTCGCGCTAACTACTTGGTCACAGTGACGACGGTGAAGTTCTCATTCACAAAATATACGCATCGACGAGTATAAACGTAAAATCTAAAAATCTAAGAATCTAAAGACAATGATGAACACACTGTACACCATCATGTTATTATTTATTTACGAATACATTTTAAAGATATTGGTAGCAAGATTTATGCTACTATTTATGCAAGCGGACATTATATTGATCTAACGCCGATTTAAAGCCTGTCAAAAGTAATTACATCACACTTGAACTCCTGGATTTCTATAAAAATGTTATCTAAAACGTAGAAGAAAGTTTATTTTTATTCACTATTGTGCTTTCTTATTCCGTTAAAAATAAAGATGAAGGAGAACGGGCCTCAATATGTCTCTAGCAGTAGTGGAACAGAAGAACCCTTCAATTTGACACGATATATGTGGCAATACTGTTTGCCCCCTTCAAATCATCGAACAACGAAACGAACATTTCACGGCGTACTTGTCATTTCCAGCTGTTGTCTCCTGTTAGTTTCTTCAGCCATCACACACATATTGTAAATCCTAAAAAGACACATTATTGGTTCCCAAAATTCGAGCTACCAACTCATCTCACAAATTAGCATAAAACTAAATTGCGGAAAATGCAGCAAGCAACGCGGAGAGTTTTCATTAAATATATTTATATCGTGGGCGAATACAGGCAAATAATCATTTTTTCTCCTTCAAAAAATAAAGTCATAAACTCAACTATAACAAATGAACGACTGCTGCTAAGAATCGGAAAGAAAAACAAAGTCAATGGAGTTCTTTTCGACGTCGTTAGAACTTAACAGACGTCTCTCGATGATATCGTAATATTATTAATTTCTTGAAAACTGAATTCATTAAAGCATTTTACATGCTATTCAAAGTAAATATGTCATTGACGATTTTTATAAACGTTTCTTACTCTTTTTTTTTCTTTTCTGTGCTGATAGATATGTCTTTAATTTGTTCGAGAAGAATTGTATTTCGTATGTCTTGAGTCATAATGAGTCTTCAGTCTAATTCGATTATAAATGCATACGGCATGTATTTTTCGACGTTTTCCCGTAGGGGATACTTATCAATATTTTTCTTCATCTATTAAAACTAAGACAGAAAAGTTTTGCCAAGTTTTGAAACTAAGATAATTGCTTCAAGCCCTTATTTGTTGTGTTTTTACGTAGACACGTCTGCGTGGTTTCATGAATATATTTCATTATTCGTGTATTATCTTTGAGAAATAATTTTGGAGAAATATTTGCGATAAAAAAACAGAATTTACTTTATTAATCACGGAAAAAACTGAAACATGATCATGATGCATACGGATGTTTTTTTACATGATTTTTCTCATCATGAAGTTAGTGATTGATTATATACCCTCAAACACAATTTATATGTTTCAGAAATAATTATAAAGACAGCCACATACAGATAAAGAAATATATACTATTTTTTTATGAATAACCGTCGTCAGATTATTTAGCGATATTGGAGAAAAATTATACGTTGTGACAAAGTGTTTTAATTTTCTATAATTAATTAATTATTTTTTATTGGATTGTATTCATTCAATTACATTGGCATCAGCAGAAAAGTATTTTTCTCTCATGTGATGATTTTTTTTATCGCCAATTATTTTGTGTTACGGTCTTTTTCTGAATAAGAAAATGAGATTAAAACATAATTAGATAGAAAAACGGTCTTTATTTTTATAGTTCGGGCTATTTTTCTGGGTTATTTGGTAATTTGATGTAGAAATCAAAGCCAATATAATGCATACTTATGAATGCATGTGTGTATCTGTAATGTATAGTTTTCTTATTGAATTTAAAATTTTAAAAAAATCAAATGTTGAAATATATAAATGCACAAATAATCAGAACATTTCTTCTTGGCAAAAAAAACACGTATACTAATTAATTAATGCAATTATATTATGCAATAAATTAAGCTGAGCAAACAATACTTGAATACGTAGAATTCTGTCCGATAGTATGAATTCATTTTTTTAAAACTTATTCTAATTAGTTGAATTTGTTTTCGCATAAGAAATAATAAAATAATATATTTATATATATATATACATATTTTTATTAACAATTTAGCATTATAAATAGTTGGACATTAATACTTCTTTAACCTCTTATAATTGATAGATATTTTTATATGATCAACAAAATCACGAGTGCAAAAACAGGTCAGTTATTAAGGGTCTCTTACCTTTTAACATGGTGAAAAGTATGCTAAAGTAGAAATACCGTTAAAATATTATTTAACCATTGATTTATTCAAAATTTGGTACACATATATTTGATTGCATATGATATCCTATGCGCTAGTACACAGTTGAAAATACTCCAATACTTTATTTTTAGCAAATTTTCAACAAAAAAAAATGTATTAAACACCTTGCACGCATGGCATCAATGCAATCGAATAGTGGATTAAAAATGCGAAACTGTCAAGTTCACAAAATAATGAGACTGACTGAGATTTCATGGACTCAATGCTACTTGAAATTAAATTCAAATTTTAAATACTAAAACTAAAGAAACTACAAATGTTTTTTATAATATTAATATCTTTTTATATTTTTATAACCCAAGTATTTACGAATGAATCATAAAAATGTTTCTCATTTTTTATTTTGAATCAATTCTTTTCTTCCAAGTGCATTATTGTTATGCTATTTTGTCATGCTGTTGGTGGTGCATTTTTGAGCATAGTTGCTCACAGTGGTGAAAGGTAGGAGACCCCTTAAATATAAGACTGAAAAAATGGATGCCAAATACCTGATGCAATCCTTCGTTTAATATGGGAAAAATTGGAAAAAATGAGTTCTGAATTTCAATTTGTCCGCTTCACAAACACTTGATGTATTAGTGAAGCAATATAGAAAAAAATTGATATATATTTTTGTTTTGAAAATATATAGGACGTATCAGGGAGATACATATATAAATGTATCATTCTTCTTTTGCTTTGGGCACCCAAATAAAAGTGGAATTCAATTTCGTCTCTTTCATTGAACCCGTAAGATACGGCTGAATTTTTAGTTTTCCTTTTTTCATTCTTTGTCCGTTTGGAATCTGCATGCTGCCTGCCATACCCATCCCGAACCCGTCGATGTTATAGAATGAAAACAAAGCGAAACAAAAGAAAAATGTCCGCGAATTGTATCTCAGTTGAAAGCATTCTATTTTGCAAAAGATATGTCTGTATCGTTTGTTGTCATGCTTTTTTATTTATTATTATTTTTTTCTACTGTGCTTGTTTTTCTCCCTTATTTCCCATACATGCACACCATGCAACATGCAGGCCCGGTTTGGAGTGTATTTGAGGTATTTTGGAGGAAAGGAAGCTTTCTCTTAAATTCGGATACACACACACACACACACACACACACACATATATATGCAGTTTTATATTTGTTTCGAATTTGGATCTCAAACATGGGCACGTAGATTTTGCTTCATTTGAATATATACGATATATATGTGTATTTTATTCAATTTATTTCTTATACAGATAGAACGAACTATGTATCAAAATTTATCCACTGTATATTTATGTACAATGAGCGCTAGATCAATTTAATTTCCGCTTCTGTCAATTGTATTTGTATTATATTCCCTCTTTCGTATTGTTTCTATAAAACGAAATATTTCTAGTGAAATTATTACGTTTTATGCGATAGTAAAGTTAGAGAATGAATTGGGACAAAATTTCAAAAAAAAAAAATGTTTCTGAAAATTCCTAATACGATGATTTCTTTTGAAATTTCAGAAAGATGGTATGCAAAATCAAATGAACAAATTTCATCAAAAATGATCAAATTTCCGAAACATTGGAGAGATTTCGTGCCGCTGATGTAAACTACAGGAAACAATTTATTTCACGAAGTAAAACATAATTGCTCGAAACTCGGAGTGGCATGTTATTTTAATGTTGAAAAACACATGCGACACCTATTTGGTGATGATACTATCCATTAAGAGTTTTACGAACTGTGTATGAAAATTCATGTGTATTTATAGAAAATTTGCGCTAGATATATTTAATTTCCGTTTCTTTTAATTGTATGAGTATTATAGTGTGTATTTATACCGTTCCGTAATCCTTCTAAGAAATAGAATATTATCCAATGAAATAATATTACTATTTATTTTCCGTCCTTATGAAAGAGAATTTTGTGAATGAATTGACACAAATTTCAGAAAGATTATAATAATAAATAATGGTAACAATGGAATAATTCGTAACACCATGATTTCTTCTGAAATCTCAGGAACATGTGTCATATGAGAAAAATCTATTATATGAATTTTTGAAATTTTGAAAATTTCCGTGTTAGTAGTGTGAACTATTGGAAAACACACACACACACACACACACACACACACACACACACACACACACACACACACACACACACACACACACACACACACACACACACACACACACACACACACACACACACGAAGTAAAAGAGTCTAAATGACCTGTTATTTTGATTTCAAATATAACACTCCTCTATTTAAAGACTATACTAGCCAGTAATGAATTTCACGAACTATAAATCAAAATCCATGTGTATTTATGTAAACCAAAAATTATGGTTTGTGATTTTCTACCCGAATATGTGCAATTTGTCTTAATGAAGGGTCATCTACATATTTATTATTGTTCAAACTTCGAAATCTTCAATGTAAACCCTCATTTTTTCCATCTTATCTGATTTATCGCATTGCATTTACCCTAAAAATTAAATTTCATCGCTGTAAGTATAAAAATGAGAGAGATATGCGTAAAAATGTGTTTGGGGGCGCTCTCAACATTGAGAAACTGAATTTCTCAAGGTTGATTGCAGGGGGAAAAAAGACACACCAAACAAGTTTCGAACGATAAATACTGCATATGCTACGCGAGTGCTTGGATTTAGTGCTGCTAAAAAATAAATAGTTTCTATTTTATAGAGGTGAAAAACAAACTTTTTTTTATTACTCTTCATTTTAGTGACTTTATATCCGAGATTGAACGAATATTTATACCATAATTATTTCAAACGATGTGTCACAAAGTAATTATTTGTGACGACAATTTCATTAATTCAGAAAAAAAATATAAGAATTTTCCGTTGAACATTGCACTGTTTTATATTATAATTTTGTTTCATTTTGCAATTCCTCAATTTTTAATGCGAAAAAAATACGGATGAAACGAAATGCCGTGGTTTTAGCAGAGACTCCACCAATAGCCACTACCTTAACTTGGCGCGCACTAAGATGATTTACGCTATTGGGTGAACCATTATTTATTGATTATTATCTCCATAAATATTAACATCAATCTAATGGTATGGTATTAATTTGTGAATTTTTTGCACGTTGTTATGTTTACCATTTCAGCTCATGAATATTGTCTAAGGAATGAAACGAATTTCTGAAATAGTGAAAAATTTCAAAATTTCGTTGTTTATTTGTTTACTCGAATTTTTAAAAAGAAAAAAAAATGTTTGAAAAAAAAACCGGACGGATGACTTATTTATCGTATCACCGTATACTTAAAACAATACCCATTTCAGTAAAGTTATGAGCTTCATATTTAAACATTTTCGCATAATTTGTTATGAGAAATTTTTCAATGAGTTTCAAATTTATATCTAGTATATGGTCCCTAAAAGTGGTCATTTTCATATAATCACTCATATCTCGCGAAATAGAGGTCAGATTGGAATGAAAATTGATTCTGTTGGGTTTCCGACTATGCTGATTCGAATGAAGTGAAAATTAGTGTATACTTACATTCAAAAATTTTTAAAATATGTTTAATAATTCATAATTCACACTTTAAAAAAACTAAATTCAAAATGAGTAATACAATTATATTTGGCCCATTAGAATCTATCATTTAATATAAAAATTAATGAGATACCAATATTATTTCAGCATTTATGCTCAAAAACAAGATGTTTCCGTTTAACATTACGACACTCATTTTTCAATAATTTATATTTCACTAACCGTTCGTTCAAAATTGATGAAATTTGGTATTTCGGCATTTCTTGAGATACTGAATTCAAATAAGGAAGAAAAAAAAATGGGATTACCATTGAACTTTCAAAAATTGGATCTAGTTTCAACATCTAGATGCCCCCTTAAGAAAAAATGAACTTAATACTCTTATGGAAGATCTTAAACGAAGAAGAATGGTACCTTTCTTTTTCTTTTGCAATAAATAGAATTCAAGATATCGCCATCCGTTCGGTTAAAAGTTGTGGGTACTGTACAACGAGTGCTAAATCAGTTTATTTTCCGTCAATGGTATTCGTATGATATTTGTTTTTCGCATTATTTATATAAAAGGAAACGTTGTATAGTGTGGAATTATTAAGTGTTATGGAAAAGATTTTCTAAATTAGATTGAGAAAAAAAACTTCAAAACGATTTCTGCAAAAATTTGTATTATGCCAATTTCTTCTGAAATCTCAGAA
This sequence comes from Pholcus phalangioides, assembly GCF_987345545.1. Taxonomy (NCBI): domain Eukaryota; kingdom Metazoa; phylum Arthropoda; class Arachnida; order Araneae; family Pholcidae; genus Pholcus; species Pholcus phalangioides. The sequence goes on along the minus strand of NW_028301600.1, from coordinate 37,185,904 downwards.
ATGTTATGTCATATAAAATAACAAATGAACAAATTTTTGAAATGTTGAGTAGATATCGGGTTATCTGGTATGACCTATAGGAAACAATTTATTTCAAGAAGTGAAGGATAATTGCTCGAAAGTGTAAACGACCTGTTATTTTAAGTGTAAAATAACACTGCTCTACTTGGTGATGATACTAGCCATTAATGAGTTTTAATGCATTACTGCAAATTATCGTTGCATTGGAGGGACGGTATTTAAGAAATAAACGGATTCAGAGATTTCTTTTGAAAAAATTTTATTTTCAAGTTTTAGTTTAGTGGACGTCTTTTCAGCCTTCAAATTAATCCTTATTTTTCTTCTCGTCTATAAATGTGAATTGCCTCTTGGTTAGGTTGATTAGAATTTCCAGCCGTATGTTGTTGCCATAAGGCATACACTCAAGTGAAAGGTAGTGTTTTTTGAAAGGAAAAAAAGAGCATAATGTGAAGTTGACTTCTTTTATTCGGAAAATGCCACTTAATGAGTGAAAATGTTCTGTTTTTATTTTTTTCCGTCAAATTTTTCTCCATTTCTTCTAAATTACTTCGAAGGGAAAGTAATAACAGATAAACAAATCTTAAGCTCCGAGGTGTGAATTAATGATACATTTCAATTTAAATGAATTAAAAGCAAGTGATATATATATATATATATACCGTTTGATTTTTTTTTTTTTTTGTTGAATTAAGAAGGATTTCATCGCAAATAATTTATAAGCCCTCCCACACCCCGAAAAAAATAAATCTCGGAGAAAAAACACGATAATGCAGTGAAAGTCATATATAATGTAAGTCGTTTTCTCGAAGACGAATGCCTATTTATAGTCATTTTTTTTCCTTTGGATATATATATATATATATATATATATATATATATATATACTGAAAAATCTCATTTTATATATATGAAAAAAGAAAACAAATTAATTATGTGAACTGGAAAGCCTAAAAATTAACAATAAAAATACAGAAAAATTCAAAAAAGAATTCAAAAAATGAAAAAAGTTATATTCAATGTCTAGGGCTCTCATCAGGGTGTTCCCCCTGATGAAAGCCTTTCAAAAGGTGTTCCTATAAGGAGGAGCCCCATTGCATATTAAGATTTTTTTGAGATTATTCAAAGCATTTTTAATAATGCCAACGATTTTAAAAATGCTTTGAATGATATCAAAAAATCTTAATATCTCAATGGGTTTCCTCGTTACACCTTGGACTTACTTCCTCCTCACACCAATAACTATAACTGTTAACTTTGAACACAACCCGGTTAAACTGGGACTAACGCATGATATGTACTTGTTTCTTCTGCATCTATTTTTCTATTTTATATTTTTTATATATTTTTTGACTGCCAATTGGCTACTTCATATATTTTGACAAAAAAAAAACAAAACACTTGTTTTTGGCTTCAATTTTTTAATTCAAATGTAATTTAGCAGAACGTCGGGGGATCGAGCATCCTTTTGGGCTATAAATGCCCGGATATGCTCTCAGAAACGTTCTGTGTTAAACCAATGTCAGGGTGTTCCCCCCGATGAGAACCCTAGACATTGGTTATAACTTTTTCATTTTTTGAATTCTTTTTTTAATTTCTCATTTTTGAAATATTCTATATTTTCATTGTAATTTTTTTACTTTCCAGTTCACATAATTAATTTGTTTTCTTTTTTCATATATATATATAAAATGCATATTACAGCTGCCTATGGCGCTGGTATTGGTGAGTTTCGACAAATTTTAAATTTTCATAATGTTCATTTTGTACATTTTTCTTACATACACACACACACACATACATGCAGCATAATTACTTGGCGATCCAAAACATCTCGAACGAAATATAAATTCTAAATCTTGGGATCGTGACTTTATTGTGTGGAATTTACTGTTGCCGTTATTCTATCTAATTGCGATATGCAAATATCAAATCAAGCACCGGAAAGCGATTAGCGCCCACTCAAAAATGCAAAATAGCCAAATGAAGAGAGTGACATGTTGTATTCGAGAGTTCTTCCTCTCATGGATGATTTCCGATTAAAGTTAATTTTATGTTCCTCCTATGTATAAGCTTTACTGACTAAAAGCAAATTTATAAAAAAAATTGTAGTGTGAAGTAACTAATAATTTCCTAGAAAAACGACCCTAATTCCAATCAAATATTTTTTACTGAGATCAGATGTAGGAACAAATATATTTAAATTGAAGGAAAAATATTTCAAATACGACTGTCACAAATAACTGAATTTGTATTTTAATTCATCTCTGTTACAATAAAATTATCTTCGTTGGTCATCGTTGTATTCTTATATTCTACAGAGTAGGGACATAATTATTCTGGTCAATACCTAACAGGTGTTGTAGCTGGATTCACCTGTAGGCAAAGTTACGGAAATTTCACGCTGATTTCGAAATGGTTATGCTGAGCCTAACTTGTTGCCATTGTACACCAAGGGCTCTCGTCTTCATCCCCAGGCTACGGGAATAGGAAGCTGTCAATACCTAGTGATAACACTGCATAAATAAACGCCACATGTGTCTATTAATTCTAAGCTAAACGTGGAAATGTGCAGAGGGTGCAAGCTTGAGCATTCACCTCATCACACTCAACTGTGTAACAATATTTAGTGAGCGCATATTTAGACAGCTGCTGCAGTAAAACTACTTCCGAAGCAATTATTGCAAAGACCGTTTATTCAATCGACGAGGTCACCCAGCCGCTAGGTTATTTCAGTGATGAGCAGTTCACGCGCAACTGCAATTAATCGATGAGATTATGATGTTATGCATCTATTGAATGGGACATCTATTGATTACATGAACGATGCAAGCTGCTAAACTCATTCAGCTGCGAATCAATTTAACACCATTTCAAATACTTGCTTATTAATGCTGGGAGGCATGTGGTACTCGCCGATGTGCTTTATGTAGAAAACCCAATGAAAGCACTGGAGAAAAGGTATGGTGACATTTATTTACGGGTAGAAAAAAAACAACAATTACACAGGGTGGTAACTATCGACCGTCCAATAACATTTCAGTTTTTTGATCAGACCCATAATTAATTAGTTATAACGCTATAAAATCAGATGATCACTTCAAAATCCTGCCAATTTCACCAAACCTATAACTTGGCGTTTTAAAAATGCTTAAAATGTATTAACCCTCACACAGAAATCCAGAAATGAAGGAGATATAAAAGTATTTTTTTTTCCTCGCACCTCTCAGGAAAGAGAAAAAAAACTTTTTTACAAGTCAATTAGAATATGTTCTTTGCATCTCACAACGCCAGCTTTACAAAGGTTATAGATTTTAGGCCAGAAAAAAAAAAAAAAAAACATTTTCATGTTCCCAAAGGAAATTTAATGGTTTAGGGTATATTGGGGCTGCTGATTAAAAAACTGGTGTTGGTTGTTCCGAATTGGTTCTGGTTTTCGAGATAATGCATAATATCAGTATTTCAATATAGTCTGCAGCCATCCATTTTTGCGTGGAAATTTTTCTTTTTATTTACTTTCCTACTTCATTCAACACATTATCACATTTAGTACAATCAGGCAATAGTACAGAGTAATTTCTTGCCACACTTTGAAGATCGCCCGTTCAAGTTCTCACACACTGTTGTATTAAATAGAATAAATACTGAAAATAACTTGCCATACTCATACACTTTACGCGCTACTGTAGCCCACATGTTTTCTATCGGATTGAGGTCTGGAGAACATGCGGGCCAGTCCAATCAATGGAATCCCATTCGCAAGGAACCATTCCAAGGTCGAATTTGCATTTTCCTTTTGAAATTGAGCGTTGAGGCCATTTTGAAACTTAGAAAATGAGATTGGATACTGATTCAACAGTTCCTGATATGTCTGATATAACAGCTAACTGCACTTTTCCACCAGCATTGAATGCACCCCAGACGGTTACACATCCGCCTCCTTGTTCACGTTTAAGGTAACTTAGTTTTTCTTTTCTGATATCATGTCAATAATATTTCCAGCCATATCTGGACCATCCAAATTAGTTTTTTTTCAAAATTCAAATGGCATTACTCCACTTGGAAGCCCATGACATATGATATTCCGCCCAAAGAAGTCTTTCCTGTTCATAATGCTCACTAAGTTTCGGACTAGTAAGCATTTTGCGATGGCTGATGTATTTACAACGCTGAAGAACGCGTTGAACTGTAGATATAGATACATTCATGTCAGGACAGGAAAAAATTTTATTTTTCTTAAACTTCTGCAAAAGTTACTTACTTTGCGTAGAAGCACAATTTTTTTTCTGGCGTTTCGTCGACACAGGAAAACGACTTTTAGTTTTCTGGTGACATACACTCCCTTCAATTTCAAATAATTAGAAACTAATGCTCGGGATCGGCAAATTGACTTTGTAATCACTCAAAACGACAGCTTATTCCAATGCAATTCATCAAATTTTGTTTCGTTCTCGAGCTGTTGAAAATTTTCCTCTACCCATTATGGAAAAAACGCGAAATTAAATTCGAGACAGAAAACTACACAGTTGCCAATACAATAAACCCAGTTTTTTGTCTTCCCCCTCTAATCTATCAGCGAAGACTCACTGCGCAAACGCGGAGAAATTTGCATGACGGTGCGATAAACGTATGTGTCTATCATTTAGGAACACTCTTTAAGAGAGAGTATATTAGATAATTTTTTTTATCCTTTTTGAAATTTCAACAAAACATTTTTCTGAAAAAGATTTAATACAAGCTAGGTATAGATGTTATGTAGTAGCTCTTATCCGGTTAAACTTATATTTAGGAAAACCGAAAAATACAGGTGGCTCTATCATTTTAATACACTTTATATATCTGTCGTAGAATAAAATTTATCACTACATATATCATTTACAAGCCATGTTTCCGTTAAGCGTATTATATGACAGTTACAGGAAAGAACAGAAGTAAAAAAAACCATGGGTTTTATTTCGAAGACGTCGGGTATTTTGGTAACAAACAAATAGCGGTCGAAGGTTTTTAACAGCTGGCTGATGCGAAGATAAAATTAAGAATTAGAGAAAATTCAATTGCCCTTGCGGGGAATCGAACCCATACCCTTACACTTGCCGGATGAGTGCCCTAGACCAGTAAGCTACAAAGGTAAAGAATGCCTCAATCTTTCATTAGAGCTCATGTACAGAACGGAGAGTGACATCATCCTCGGCCAGTCGCCATCTTGTGGGCCGGCAAGCGAGAGGACGTGGGCTCGATTCCCCGCAAGAGGGCAGTTCAATTTTTCTCTCTTTTCTAAATTCATCTTCGCATCAGCCAGCTGTTAAAAACATGCGCATGGATAATGGAGAGTGACATCATCCTCGGAAATAGCCTATCTTTATTAGAGACATGAGAGTTCAGTTTAACAGATAGTCATGCCACCGGTTGCATAGCCTGATCAGTATCACCATTAGAAAATGGAACATATCACTACGTTCATCGAATATTTTTTCTGGTACAGAAAACTGGTTTAACTCAAAAATATTCACACCCTTGGGCCAGATAATAGAATCCATCAGCTTATCAAAATTATTGAGCTCACAACTCAATCCAAAAGATGCATATAAACTTATTTTATAATCTTGATTTTAACAAAATTATATCAAAATCCCAAATCCTCAATTAATTGAGATACATCTGATGACAAGGGATCGACAATCAACACTCGTTTCGATACATGCTGTGGTACAATAATATCTGGGTAGGAGACACAACTTCAGGAATGGGTTATTACATTTTCAGATTGTTGAGAATGTTTAGCTATAACCAGTGAAGAAAATAGCTTTTAGATACCTAGGTGTTAGTAATACTGTTCCTAATATCAGATGACTCAGAAATCGCATTGTTTGTAACGTATGAGTTAATTTTCTCACGAACCTCGCAAACAGGAAAATTACTCACATGAGGAATAGTCATGGAGTTGACTGGATAACACTTAGATTCCATAGTTATAAATAATTTAAAAATTCCAACAAATAGTATATTCTCGTTACGGGGTTTTGGTTATTTGTTCACTATGTGTTAGATTGTCTAAAAACCTACAATAATACTATTCTTATAATGATTGAAACCTATTTTAAAAAACAAATGCCAGATATACCGTTCTTATGTTTATGGTCTCTTTTTTTTAGATTTGCGACACCCAGAAACTTTTCAGAAGAACTGTTCGGCAAATGTCGAACATAATGAGGCCTTTAAGGAATTTATTGCCTCGAATGGCAACAAATAGAGCAGGAAAAATAATCGCGTTCTCGGTAAGCTCCTTTCCCTGTCAAATTTACTTCGGTGGCAAATCTTGGTAACCGTAAGATAGGGAAAGGCGAAAAAGCTTCTTTACTTCTTCTTCTTCCTATTTCAGCTGAACAAGTGTAGCATCTTGACATCAAAAAGACCAACCGTGCGAAGTATGTTTTATGTCATTCGACAGTTAGTTTTCACTACTTCGAAGGGATTAGCTACATTCGAAAGTTAACATACGAACAGGTCATAAAACTGTCAAACTTGACATAATATCTTAGCATCCTCTCTGTGAATATACTTCCAAATAGATTCGTAACTTATGAAGGCAAAGGTGATTCTATAAGCAATTTCAATATTATTTTTGCTCGTCGTATTATCAAGAAGAGAAAATTTTGTTCAAAATTCCAATAAAGAGTAGCTTCATTTGTAAGATTTTTCATATAAAACAAAACTGAATCAGAACCATCGACAGAATTTTGTAAAACTGGCACCGAAAAAAATAATAAAATTCTACATTTTTGCTGGATCAAACAGTTTTTTCGAAAGTTTTTGAAACTTTGAATGGGTAAAACATTGTAAGAAACTATTACTTACATCTCGTGTCTTTAACAGAAGGCGAAAAGAAAAATGTTCTACGGCATTACTAAATGGAAAAATAGGGTAAACCTTCAGGGTAAACCTTCTCCAACATACATTTCTCGAGTTCTTTTATATTCACTGGTTCCCAACCCATAAGCATTAGCTGTTAAGCTTAAGGTGGACGAAAGCATCAGGAAAGGTCATTATTTCTCGCATCTTCCTTCCTCTGGTGAACACGAAAAACTAGCCAAAGAAAAGAACCAGAGAGAAATAAAAGATTGTATTTTCTGCGGCCTCAGAGGCGATAAGGACAGGCGACCAGGAAATCGATAGGGTCATTCTTCGTCCAGCTTCAGATGAGATACCCACGGCTTCATATTCGACTGCTGTGTTCTGTGAATTTGAGCAATACACGCCTGTCTGTCCCCTGCCACCTCGTTTTTTGCCCGCCATTGCCGTATTTCTACTCCTATAAACTCTCTAAGTCTTCCTATTCAGTTCTTTCCAGATAAAGGAAAATGAAAAGGGCATTGCACTTTTTTTCCCCACCCTGGAATATCGAATTCCTTAGAAAATAGATTCAAGTTTTTTTTTCCTCCTTTTATTTCAAAATAAACTGGAATTTCTCGTTCATTTCTAGAAACCATATGAAAAAGCGTATATAAAAAAAGGGGAATGTGGAAAGCTTTTGCAATAATATTTATCTCATTAGAAAATTGTGTAGAAATATTAGAAAAGTTTCTTAGATTTTCCTATACCAATAAAATATATTTTGATAATTTTATACTCGTGCGTTTCGAATTTATATTTTGTATGCAGGGAGGAAAAACTTAAATACATGCAATTAGTTCATTTGTTGCGTAAAACTTTTATAGATGTTTTTATCAATTAAAAAAGTTATTATCCGTATTTAAATGCAGCAATGAATTAATTTTTGCCTTTTTTTCTGTTATTACAGAAATTTTTAGATTTATTTTTGATTTAAAAATGAAATTTTTAGTAAAAAATACTGCAATTTTTTTTGTAATATTATCGATTTTAAAACATTATGATTATGGAGAAAAATATTCGTGTGTTATGTCAAAATACTCTGGAAGGTTCTTCAACGAACAGTAATGCCATCTAACCATTTCTTCATAATATTTTAAAACAGAAATTTCATTTCCTCATACTGTACATTGTAAAGGCGAAAATGATTCGGGCGTAAACATATCAAATTTTAGCGCTTTTTCGCATCACCCTACAACCATTCTAGCTGTTGAAGGCCCCTCGTGATGTGAAAAGACTTTTGATATCAAAAGATTCTAAAGTAAAAAAAAAAACCATTCTCCCTGAAAGACTAGTCTTCTACACCAGCAGTTTGATCTGAAGGTATTATTAATACTTCCAGTTTGACGCCGAATCCGATCAAAAATCGGATCAGAAGAAACTAAAATGAAGAAAGAACATTCGAAAGAAGATTGAAAGGAACGTTTGAACGAATTCTGTACGGGAAAACGCAATAAAACTATAAAATCTTTGTGCCTTTCTTTTCACATATTTGACTGTGAAAATAAAAACAAAAATTATATGGATTTTTATATTTTAAAGAAAGAAGTGTATCTTTTTACTAGTTCGGTTTTTATTACCATGTTTTATTACAAAGAAAAGACTCGGAAAACAATAAATCGGTATTTTGTTTTCTAAAATGTTAACATTTTACCGTCAGAAGGACACCATGTTCTCAAAAATCGATTACAAAATATATTATAACAATATTTATTAAATATATCATGAACATCTCGTCTGATAAAGGAAAATTATTATTACTTTATTATTATTAATTATTTTTTTAAACAAAAGAATGCTCCCGCAACTTTCATTTATCTGTTATATCGAACCAGATTCTCGTTACATGAGCCAAACGTGATATCACTATTGTGCGTGATGAAGATGATTTTGGAGTGTCCTGATCATAAATGTTTAGAGCAAATTCGAAGCAATACAGAATAATATTCTAGTCATCGTCCTATCTACATGATAACAAAAAGGGGTATAAATGGAAATACTCTTGATGACGCAGAGTAACCATTTTGTAAATTGACCCTTGTTCACGAATACATCAAAGATACATCTACCTTATTACACATTGTAAGAAAGAGAATAAAATATTACTCCTATAATGATGTTGGGGCACGGCATGAAAATGAATGATCGCTATATCTCTGTAAAATGACTAAACATAAAACAGTACATTTGAAAGAGGAGAGATATTGGCTTTTATATGGTATATAGAAAGTTGAAATACTGTTACATTTTAAGCCAAAACAGTAATTATATTGCTTTAAATGTTGAGAGAGAACTTACATCACTTTTTTTTTTTGGAAACAAAGTAAAATAAACAACTAATCAAGTATCATTGTTATTTGCTCTGATGGATTTGAATAGATATAGAAACCGCATTAAACTGTATGTTAACAATTAAAGACTACAATAAGTGGAACACACTTTTGCAAAATATCACCATAGTATTTAATCAATGTTTATCGTTGATTTAATTTTCTTTCAGAACGGCAAAACGTTTGTATTATGCCATTATTTGTATTACTAGCAATGTTAATTATTATCCATGTGTAAGCAATTGTGAACAAAAGCATGTTCTTTGAAACAGAAGAGAAAACTCACGTGATTGATAGCGAAAGAATTAATTAGATATATTGCGGTGAAAATGTATCTGTATCATCATTTAGGCATCGAGTAAAAATGCAGTAAACAATTTACGTATACACACAAATAATTGCAAAAAAAGAGGGAGAGGAAAACTCGAAAGAGTGTATTAGTCTCAACGGAACGACATCTATTCCTAGGAGGGATTCTAGAAAACTCATGATTATGGTCTAGTTACAATGCTTGTAGTTCAGTGCTCACGCAAATGCAAAGATGCAGTAGATTCAGTTGCGTCGTGTCCTTTCGATTCCGTTCCAATTTGTCTGCGTCGCTGTGATTCAGATAAATGCATAGTTCCTTTGGTGAGACGGTAGGCGCCATTCCTTCATGCTTTTTTTGGCCGCATTTTCTCTACTTCACCTCTTCTCTCTCCCTCCATAAAAGTCTAATACAGGAATTTTATTCGTATGAAAATCACTGAGCATTGTGTGGGACTCGTTGTAGAGCTGATTCTAAATAATCTAAACAGCTCTAAGCAATGTATTTTTATTTTTATTTTTTTAGTTTTGTTTCAGTCGTGGATTCATGAATATACTTCGAGGCAAGAACGACAGACTCGGGGGGATACAGACATCCAAACTACTCTCAGTACATGAAATATTCCACAATGAAGCCTACGTATAAGAGTAATTGGAGATACTGTGGAATAATTCATTTTAAGACCAAGAATATGTATTCATACATGTTCGTCAAAATTAAATATCTCTAGAGAGCCATAGAGTGAATTGGAAGAAAATTTCTGAAGAAAGTGCTAACAAATCGTGTATTGAATAATTCACCATCAACTAGGGATTTAATGTGAAAGACGTAATTTAAAATGAAAACATCAAATGACAGGGCATTAATAAATTCCAGAATATTTAATATCATGTTCAAATTGTTATATTTCATGACTTTTTAGTCTTTTATTGAATTCCAAAGAGGGGAAAATTACGTTGTTTGCTTGTGAAAGATGAGCGAAAAAATATTTTTCCAGGTTTGAATATTTCGAACACATATACACCTAAAATTTTGAATTTGATTAAAATGGAAATGAATAATTTTCACTTGATTTGTGGAACACCGCATGTTACAAAAATTATGCTTACGAAATAAAAAATATTAACTAGCTATGACGTTTTTGCGAAATAGATACACTAAACGATTGTAATTTAGGAAAATATATTTTAAATGTACTATCATGACGAATATGATGTTTTCAATAAAACCACGATAGCACTTGAGTTTCATTGTTTGTAATTGTGAATTCATACGCATATATCCATAGAATTCCAAGTCTGAGTGGTAGGGAGTTCTCGCTTTCTAAATGAGTGGTTCTGTTGTCAGCCCAAACAAACAAGGATGTATGTTTGCGGCAATCATTTTTCCTCTCTACCTATTCTTTCTGAATAATTATCTTGTGAAATATTTTGGAGAACGATGCAATTACGAGGATGCTTTGTTAGAATTAATTACCGCAAAAGTCTGCAAAAATGTGCCCCACAGAAGTTTAGCGTCTTCTCTTCTTTCAAGTAGTTAGCGAGTTTCGTGTTTCACAATTCTTACGAAATAAATCCGAGAATGTGATGATCATTGCATGACGATTGAAATGCCCTCCATCAAGACGGTAATACTTAAAAGAACATTGCGAGAAAGAACATCTAATACACTCACATGAAATCGTCAGTGTTTTTATCCGAAAATGGCTTTTGAATCCCAGACCATCTTATCCTATCTCCCAAACAAGACTTTTGCAAAATGTCAATACGGCAAAATGTTGGCTTGATGTGTATTTTGAAGATCATTTAACCATTTAAGCTACTGCGATCGGCATTTTACAAATACCTAAAGTAATTACCTTCAGAAAAGCTGAAAACAATTAAAATTTTTTAACTATTTATATTTTAATTTGAAAACTATTATCCTGTTCAAAGAAAATCTACGTGTTTCAGAAATATTCAACATGTTCGTGATTTAAGATAAATTATATAGCCATGAGACACTTGAGATTTCAGAGAATTTTGGAATTCGTAGAAAAAAAAAAAAACCTAATGAATTGGTCTGAAATTTTGTTCATGTAAACTCTATGCTTGTATTCCAATTTCCAGGGAAAATTTTGTATTTAGGCAACTGACAAGAAATTAAATAAGAAAAAATGTTTCAACAAATCCTGTATCAGAAAAAGTTGCAAATACTTTATAATACAACAATTTGTCTGATATTTTCAATGTTGATTATGTATTTTTGTGAAACTTGTACGCATTTTTACAAAGATATGAATGCTTCTTCTGAGCATTCTAATTTTCATCGTACGTATCTTGATTTTAACAAGTGGAGTTTGCAACCCAATATCACGAACCCTAAAGAGAACTTCACAACGTAATAATTACATAACATACTGCAATTTAAAATAGAACTATTTGATATTCATGAGATATGAGCATTTGAAGAAAATATTTTTTAATTTCGCATGTGCGAAAGCAACCATTTATTTGTAATTTGGTTACCAACTCTATATAGCAGTGGTTCTCAACCTTGGGAAGAACGTGGTAAATCTCTTTAAAGGCCCGGTCATACACACAACAAACGAGGAATTAATGGGAAAAATGAAACTGGAAGCACTCATGGCCCGATGTGACGAGTGTCAGAGTGCGGTACTGGGCCACGGACCAGTGGTTGAGAAACACTAATATAGAGCACTGATATCATTTTTGGGAGAATTACAGTTAGATACCATTAAAAAACAAACAGATATATGCGGTAGAGCGAGCTCTATTCAAGTTATCAAAGAAACAGATATTTTCTGGATATTATGCCGTGATGAACTCGGAAAGAAAAGTCATCTGGCTTCAAACGGCACTCAAACCCAGGCCCTCTTGCAAACCGGGCAAGCATGTTACACTACTGGAGACACGTTCCTGACTTGACTTATTTCATGCATTGTGGCGTGTGGCGCTGAAGTAGAGGCATTAGTAGTCCCTCTTAACTTTCAGCAAATGGACCCACAGTGCGTGAAATAAGGAAAGCATATTAGTGTTTCCAGTGGTGAAGATGGTAGCGTGCCTGCTCAGTTTGCAAGAGGGCCTTTGTTGGAGACCCGGTGGCGACTATATGATTTTCCTTCCCACCTCGGCATAATACCCAGAAAACATCTGTTTCCTTGATATTATCTTGGTCTGAGAAATAGCCATCTATCTCTCTCTGTATTCAAGTTATTTCCTGAAAGTAGCTGGTTGATGGATTTTCCACAAATTGATGTATTCTCGAAATAATCAAATGTCAGAAAATAGACGAAATAACAATTTCTGTATAGAAAATTTCTCATCATCCCGCTACATTCAGCAAGTAACTTGAAAACAGCTCTCTCTATCACATTTATCTTTTTGATTTTTCACGGTGTTCAACTGTAATTTTAACAAAAGTTGCTCTATATAGCTGACAACCAAATAAAAAAAAAATGAAATTTTGGTATCTTTCGCGCATGCGTACTTCATAATTATTTCCTTTAAACGCTCATATCTCATAATAATTCTATTTTAAATTGCAGTATGTTATGCAATTTTTACGTTGTGTGTGTCAAGTTAAGCTTCGAGAAATTGGATTGCAAACTCCACTTGTTATAAACAAAAAATGTGCGATGAAAATTTGAACGTTTAGAAGAAACATCCATACCTTGGTGAAAAATACGTGAAATTTTCACAAAAATACATATAGACGTAGAAAATACCAATTAAAATTATTGTGTTATAAATTTTTTGCAACTTTTTCTGATACAGGATTGGTTAAAAACATTTTTCGAAAGATTCAAAAAAACACAAACTGTGAAGCCAAAGTGTCTCATGACCTATGGCAATATAGTGTATATTGGGTGACCGTCAGAGCCAACGGAAAAAATTGACAGTTATGGTAACGCAAAAACATTTAAAAAACATTTGTGTAATGCCTGCTAAAAATGATCGTAGTATTTTAATGTTGGAAGGTAGCTTCCAAGATTATTCTGTAGCAATGAAAATACTTCAGATTCCCGAACCTGAAGCTACGAATCCATCAACATTCGATTTGATCTAAGTTCTTGTCTAGCTGATGCCCCCCCCAAAGCCTTATAATATTATCCTTCACGTATATATGTGCGTATACAGTAGTGCCAATCAGCCCGCTACGATCTGACATACGGTATACAGAGTGAAGTTTCAGAGATATGGGGTATTTTTGTAACTTTGAACATGGTGAACGTAAGTCATTTCGTCTCGTACATGGTAAACATGTCTAACGAAATTTAAAACGATGAATTTGACTGCCACCAAAAATTTGCGCACGCGGGTTTAATAATACCTCAAAGTGTAAAATTGATCAACATTTTAGCTGTAGAAAACAGGAAAGGTACAATTGAAATTCAAGTCTCACTCTGGGGATATTAAAATAAGTTGTAACGAGTAAACCCCATTCATTCTATTGGCAAAATCAGATGACATTGCTTTGGCAGTATGTAAACGCTAAAGAACGCACTAACAACAACTAAATGACTTTAAAAGAAGAAGAATTGCTGGAGTGATAGCGTGAAATTGCAGCACGTGTTGGACGGGACGCTAGTATAGTCACAAACGTTCCTCGGTTTACGCGATTAAAGGGGTCTCACGACCCTTGAAGTTGAATTTTCAAAATCCACCCGTGTCCCAAATTTTCGGTGTAGCTGATAATTCTCTGTTTGCGTTGGATTTACTAAGAATGACGGTGTATTGCCAGCAACCGAGAAATGCACTCGTTATAAAATCGTTAGCATCTATCACTCTGGTGAGTCTAGGCTTGTAACACACGAGTACAATTCAGATATTCTAAAATTTGTTTATGACATAAGTGGAACAGGGGACGTGAAAAATGAATATAATATAAACGTTATAGAAAACGTCATTGTTTTCAGTTTTTAGCATTTTACCATGTATGACAGTCAATATCATCGTTTTAAATTTCGTTAAACATGTTTACCACGTACGAGACAAGATTACTTACGTTCGCCATGTTCAGAGTTACAAAAATACCCCATATCTCTGAAACTTCACTTCGTACACCGTATGTCAGATTGTAGCGGGCTGACTGACACTGCTGTATATGTACATATATACGTGAAGGATAATATTATAAAGCTTTGACATTCGCTAGACAAGAACTTAGATCAAATCGAAAGTTGATGGATTCATAGCTGAGCCACATTCTGTGGACGGACGTGTCCTTACTACTGAATATTACAGATGCACCACGTGTACTTTATTCTGTCATGACGATCACCTCAACGCAGCCGTTTCCTCTTCATACGCCGACGTCAGCCGAAGGTTAGTATCAGGACTTCATGAATGAAGCATCAAGTTCCCGTCAGCAAAAGAATATCAACCGATATATATATATATATATGACACTCTCTTCTTTTTTCCTTTATACATATAACCCTAAATTTTGATCTTTTTAGTTGATCTATTCTGGTCCTGTTCAATAGCTTTTATTCATGACTAATGAGAGTAACGGGCTAGTATATAATTGTTTTCAGATCATTCAAATGTTTGTGCTATTGGAAAACCATGGGAGTTACACTACACTTTCCATTCCAACATAGCACGGAGAAATAGATATATATATATATATATAAATAAACTCTACTTCAGCTATTTTTTTCAAAGAAATTATTTGAAAAAAATAAAAATGATGATTGAGAAGAGCAATTGAGATTCAAGTAATTATCGTATATAGGGTGCATAGCAAACAGGGGGTATGCCACTTTACTGGCAAATCATTGATTCTAGAGGTATACTACCAATTGCAAAAGATTCCAAATAACGTATAGTACTCAGATATGTCATTCATGTTTCAAGGGATTGTATCACTTTTTATACAGTCCCCGTGCGCCCCTAAACAGCGTTAAATGCAGATAAAATGTTTTTTTTTTTTTGGCATTTTTTTTAGAGCTGTTTCCTTTTTTCAAATTTCCTCAGTTTTTTGAATTCGAATATATCAGTAAATATTGCACTTAGAAACGTGGATTTTCTTATTGGCATCAAGAGTGACAGGACAACAACGTTTTAATTGGGTTTTGGGGCACACGGGGACTGTATAAAAAGTTAATTTTTTATTTAAATAACTATACAATCCCTTGGAACAAGAATGAAATATCTGAGTACTACACGTTGATTGGAAACTTTTTGTAGTTGAAAGCATACCTCTAGGTTCAATGGTTCACCAATAAAATGACATACCCTTATTTGCTAAGCACCCTGTATACTCGTGTATTGGCCGATATTTTTTGTTCAGAAAATCTTGCTTATATTGGGAGGGTCAGTTTTTGAGGGAACAAAATCAGCCCGACTTTTATCAATTTGTCTCCTTATAGGGAAGTGCACCATTTCTGGTCCGTAAAGCGGATTCAACTCGACCCACGAAAACAGTCATGTTTCATCATCACGGGGACATACGGGGAAATACACTCAGACCTCCTACAAATTAGACACAATTTATGATAATTGCTAAGCAAAGCCATCTAAGGGCCCTAGTACACCAAAAGGACCACAGACAGTGCCCAGGTGAGTCCCTGCATTAAAACGGTCTTACGTCAAAGAGGTAGACAAAAGTATATCAATTCATACAGTTTGATAATTACAACAGTTAGCGGTACGTGAATGGTAGCATCTCTTATATCCGGCCGACAGATTGAAAATTTTGTACAGCCATGCCTTTTTGTTCATGCTACAAGCCATTGGAATATGTTTTAATAATCTCATAAAGTGTAGTGGAGAATGAGTAAAATAGGAGGGAAATATTTGCAAGGTTTTGATCGGGTATTATTGTAAAAAAAAAAAAAAACTCCCCTCAAAAATGTCTGATTTTTTAAGATCGGCTTATACACGGGTTTCAATTTTTCTGTCGTTTTGGTGGTCCTCAAGTTGGGGGGGGGGGGGCTTTTATACATAAAAGGGCTTATACATTAGTATATACGGTACATTCATTCAGATGCTAGTAAGTTTAGCTATTTCAGATAAGAGTAATTTCAGCCATTGAGCTACTAAGTAACTGCTTTTATAAATATTTTTCTCATGGTTTTTTACAATCCACAGCCATCATCATCAAATAATTAAGGTGGACACGTGTCTTATTTTATTATGATATTCTCCAAGTCAAATAACAATACATGGCTTTCCGTTAACATGCAATAGCTAGATTTGGCGATTTCCGATAAAGCCAGGTCTGTCTATGGTTGAAAAATTTATATAGGGTAGCCATACTTAAAAAAGAGAAGTAGAATGTTTTAAGCGGCTCAGAGAGAGCCGGAAAAACATCTTCAAAATGAAGTCGAATTTGGGGTAAGTATATATTTTTCAAACTTAAAATATTTGTGATCAAACTTCGAATAAAACCGTACGGTTTTAGAGACGTAGATTGGTCGAGAGGGCGCAGAGAAGAGCTACTAAATTATATCGCTCTACGAAAACACCGGATCTTAGTATAACTCTCTCTCTCTGGTTCTAATTTATTTAAAAACAACAAAAGGCCTGTTTTGGAATCACCGCAAACAGGGCACACAAAAAATTAGTAAAATGAAAATTGGTATTTTCTTCCAAACTGGCATTTCAACGTAGTCGGATACCTTAACTACACCACTGGATACGATGTAAATATTGATACAAATATTTGTATTTGTATTTACATCGTATTCAGTCATATTCCACATCTTTTTGGAAGAAAATATCAATTTTTATTTATTGATAAATATCTCTTTTAAATCATTTGAGGATACTGGGAGCATTCGCAAAAAGTTGGGTGACGGAATTCTTTAAACGCTCATATCTCAGGAAGTATCCAATGCAAGTCAAAAGCAATGGTATCGTCAGTCGCCCAAAGTCCCATTCAACGATGTTTCTTCAGTTTCAATATCTGTTTCCGTCTAGGCACCAGGGTCGCTGTTTTGAATCTTAACTAATTATTTTACGCTATATCTCAAAAACTACACAAAGCAAGTAGAAACCAATGATATCGTCAGATGTACATTGCAAAGATGAATTCAATGATATCACTTTGGTTTCATTAACTCTTCCCGTCTAGGTATCAGACCCACTCACTTGATTCATAACAAATTGTTTGCTACTATATCTCGAGATGTTCACAAGGAAAATGGACGACATTGGTATCGTTTTTCATTCGAAAGACAAAACCGATGATAATGACCTAATTGTTATTATGTCAGTACCTACCACGCTATTCAAGGCAAAAAAAAAGCGTATTTACGTGAAAACTTGAGGCCGTGTCTATGACACAGTCTACCCTGGTTTATTTTTTATTTTTAATAAAAGTCCTGTTTATTGTGATTCCAAAGCAAGCCTTGTTTTGTTTATATGATACTTAGAATCCAAGTTACGTCCACTTTAGTGTTGCATTTTTACATACCAGTAATCCGTGAATAAAACATTTATACTTGTTTAGCGAAGAATGCAATTTTTGGCATTACTTTTGATTTTACTTTAGTTTGAAAAACATGATTTCTAAAAATGTATTGAGTGTATCATTACAAAATTTTAACATGGTATTTTGTTATATATTGTTGAGGTTATGAACCAAAATCTCAGATATATCACATATATTTGTTTGATTACAGTGTTTTATAGACGATATGTAGAATGAAATTTCAAAAAACTTGATATACGTACATTGAGAGATTTGAGTAACTTATGAGCATACTATACCTTTATATTTTCGTTTATAACCTGCACCATTACTAGCGAAATATACCGTGAAAATACCAAAACGTTTCATCCATAGAATTAATTGCAATCGTGTTTCGAATATTACATGAATTTTGCTTAAAATTTGACATAAAAAAAATGATTATTTTTTCATAGAAAATAATATAGGTATCAAAAAAGTTATTATTGTTTTCATAATTTTGGGACCCTTTCTATCAAAAAACGTAAACGGTGACGTGACCACAGAAAAAGATTGCTACCGCAGGAAGTCCCACACCAGGAAGAGTTAGCGTGCCAACCTCTCGGTGAGTATAAAAAAAGTTGCCGTTCGGAATAGGCAATAAATTGTAGGTCCTGGTCTAATTAGCCCTCGTGTGCAGAAAATGACCGTGGTGCGACAAACATGATCAATGATCAAAAAACGTCATTGAAGCTCAGTACCATTTTTTAGAAAAGTGCTAATTCAATAAATTTTTATATGTCAGTGGATAAAAATAAACAGAATTAAGAATTTTTCTGTATGTGTATGAGTATAAATGCTAACTTAATATGAAGTGATTCGTCGTCAGGTGGAAAATTCAGAAAAATCTCTCTGTTTCTTCAATATAAAATTTGAATTCACTCATTTTGAAAAGTACATCCAAATTAGTTCTAGTTCTGCACCATAATTTCCTTCCTATCGGAACCATAACACGTTCTCTTCAACTACGGCGACAATGTGTAGATAGATCTCTCGCTCTCTCTGGTAAATTTCATTAGCAATCCTAGTGTGTGATCAATATCGGAATAATTTTCTCCCGTCACGATCAATGTCAAAAATAATTTGAGACGTATCTGATTATTTTCCCCAAAAAGTAAGACACGTCTTTTGAAAAGTAGTAAAAAAGTAGTAATAATAAAAACAATTGTAAATTGGCTTCAAATGGTAGTTTTCGTTCTAATTAGCTCTCGAGTGCATACACACACAATGACAATTTTCAATTACATTTCTCTTGTTTTTCAACCAATTATAAATTCAATCGTTTTTTTTTTGTTTTTATTTATTTAGTATTTATTTTTTTGTAAAACGGTGAACTTTATTCGTTTTATAGAAAAACACTTAAATAAATACAAGCGCCACAACAGGCAAAATGCTCAACAAGGTGGCGCCCATAAAAATGCGGATGTCAAATATATCTAAACTGTATCAAAATACAGCAATCCAATAAGAGCAATAAAAAACCAATAACTATATACCCTGCCATTAAAAAGAAAATTTATGGTTGTTTCCATTTCATGAATTTGATAAATATGCATATTCACGATCTAAAGGGAAATGGTTATACAGACAATGGAATGAATTAAAATATATTAAACTATTACGAACACCAATACAATACATAATTATAAATATTTACTTCATTTTATCGAATAAAAATCGGAAAATGCACAAAAATCAAACAAAAAAAATACATATGTAATGCAGTATTCAATTTCCACAATGCTGCGTAATATAAAATGGTATTAAGCGATGGTAAAAAAACTATGATAGTTAATATTGTACTTTCCCTAATGTTAAAATAGAAATATACACATCTTCTATTGAAATAAATAATGGTAGCAATGTTTCAGTAAACGCCAAGTTAGTAGGCTTGTTCTGTAGTCCCAGTGGTAATACCTTATACAAGTTTGAAGCTAAATAATGAAAATGTTGAAGAATTTTTCTAATTGTAGAAATACGATGAATTTTACTATTCTCTCTGATATATTTCCTCTACAATTACAACAATTACAATTTATTACCGGTATCTCGCTAAAGTAGTGTATATTATTATATATAGGGCAGGGCTAGACAAATCCCAGGCGCGCGCCAGATCACCATGGTGACTAAAAAAAGTGTAATTGGAGCCTAATTTTTTTTTTTTTTTGTATAGTTACAGCATTGCAGGCTGAGAGCAGGTCAAAATGTTTGGAATTTATAGCAGCATATTTGCCAACATATATGAAAGATGATAACTATGCCCTGAAAATATCAAAAGAAGAATTATTTTGCACATTTTCCTTTGACACTTTGGCGTCTAACATTTTTTTTTTGGCTCCTACATTTTTTTGCGATTTGTCCAGCCCTGATATAGGAGACCTGTGAGACCTAATTTGGATTTTATCTTATCACCCGTTGATCCTTAGAAGTATGGTTGCAGTTTGAAAAATGCTCAAAATGTGTTCAAAAATCATCCTGTACCAGTTTCGAGAATGAAAATTACAGTGTGTCACAAAATAAAACATTTTTTTTTTATATATTGTAAGGTTTTGAAGACCATATCTACAGAAGGACATAAACTTGGTTGAGGGGTTGCAGAGAAGAGTTGCGTGTGCTCTTGTTGACGCACATGGCTTGAGCTATGAAGAAATACTTGATTTCTTGAATATGTTTACGGAGCAACGCAGGGTGGGGGGGGGGGGGATATAGTCAAAGTGTTTAAACTTTTTAATGGGATGGATAAGATGGACCACGAGTTAATACATCGTCATTAAACTGCTTCGACAAGGGGTCATCGGTATCGTTTAGTAAGGAATAATTTCAGGTTTTGGTGTCGCAGGGAGGTTTCATAAAAGGACTAGCTTACCTGCGGGGATTGTGAATTCCAATACAATTATTAAAAATCGTGTATCAAATGACACGATTAAGAAGAACTACGATAAACATATTGGTATAAATCGAGAAGCTATTCATACTTTGACAAGACAACCATGATCTTTTTTATGGGCAGTTTATTGTATAGTGTTACTCACCAGTATTTTCTTTCTTGATATATGCTTGTATATTGGGTTGCTGTCGTTGGTTAAATTTGACATTCATATTTTTTCAGCTACCTCGTTGGGAAATTTGCGTATTGTGATCTTTATGCTTGTAATTGTATTTGTATAAAGAAAGGAGAAGTGTTCTAGAAAATGTAGAAATGAAAATAGACCACCCGCTTCGAATCCTCCTTGTAGAAAATAATATTTAAATGGACAGGGCAGAACACACAGCATAATAGTAATACAGAATAGGAATAGAAAACACTCAATAATCTTTCTGATAAATGCTTCAAAAAATAACTTGACCTCGTTTTTCACAAATATTAATGTACTGTAAGTTTACGTATATGTACGAGCACTTTACTGATTCATCCCAGTAGCGAGGGGGTTCCCCGCTGAGAATATCCAACAAAGCAGAAAAGAGGGGCGTATTCCCAGCTCCGACGATGTAATCAGCCATCTGAATATGCCTACTATACTTGGCTTAATGCTCCCTATTCAATTTTTTTTTTGCGGGAAACTGTCTTTTTGATGCAAATGACTTTCAAATAATATTGCTGGTGACTGAAATTTGTCATTTTACCTTTTCCTGACCACTCACAACTTATACAGCGAATGAGGCAATTAATTACCAATTTACCCCCAAAGAAGTGGGTTGCAGCGAAATAGCTTGACGGGGAAGATATGTGAGGATCATATGAGTTTTTTTTAGATGCTGACATCTAACTTCCAATTAATGCATTTTTGAACGATGGTCATTTCTTATGTCATATGAATTGTAACATGGTCGCTGTGCAAATATCGGAAGTTCAAATGAAATTAGTCTCCGAGCATTTTATTTTTTTTTTCTTGATTTAAAAATAAATTTTCTGTATATAACTGAATTGAGAGACTAAATATAATGATAATGATAACGTGATCCTCACGTATTCCCAAGGGATCAGCATGATCCGTCCAGGGAATTTGTTAGTATTAGTAAACATCCATGCCCGAACCGGGTTTCGAACCCAGACCTGCACAGTGAGACGCTAGTTCCCTAACCACTCGACTGCCTGGCGGTAATTTCCCTTTTCAAATTCGAAATCAGTACTTAGACTTTTTCATCGAAATCATTTATTTTAAAAAATAATTTTCCTCAAGCAATATCTTTGTATTTTTTATAAATATGCGATTTTAAAAAGTTATTTATATTTCTATAGAAACCCACTACATAATTATACAGTCAAACTCTGTTATAG
Source organism: Pholcus phalangioides (assembly GCF_987345545.1). NCBI lineage: Eukaryota > Metazoa > Arthropoda > Arachnida > Araneae > Pholcidae > Pholcus > Pholcus phalangioides. The sequence continues at coordinate 37,163,622 of NW_028301600.1, read as the reverse complement.
CGACATCGAAGATTCCACAAAATTTTGTCGTTACTAACAATATGTTGTTACAACCATGGTTGACGTTTTCTAAGACATTTTAGATATGAAAAATATAATCAGATTAAACACAAAAGTGAAGTTATTTCACTATGATTGACTTTGGGTGATCATATTTTATCAAGAAAAGATACTGAGAACGGGGATCATGAACACAATGCATCGCCAATGTTTTCCAAAAATGTTGCCAATTGTTGGCGATCTAGCCAATCATTGCATATAAATAACATTTGGCTGGAAATACAGTGCTACAGCAAGTCTGCAACGAACTAAAAATAATATTACGTTCTATACGACATATATGCAAGATGCATATTTATGATTACAACCATATCTTCATAAAATAATTTATAAATTATGCAAATTATCCACATTCTTGATTTCAGTATTTCAATTTAAACAAGCTGATTTTTTTATCGGAATTTCTTCAGAGACTACGTCAAAAAAGTGACGATATAAGAAAGGGTCATCAACATAATACTCCATAGGAACAGTCGAAGCCATTAATTATTTACGTTATAGCCAAAGTATGTTGTTACAACCATGTTTGATTGTATCATGCAAATTATAATATGAAAAACAAACTTTTCAGTAATTGTTGATTCACTAAGTTGATGTAAGACAGATTTCTCATGTAATTAATGGAATGTTTGATGATCCAAGTACAATAACGTCACTAAAAGTATCATGCACGTCCAACTCGAGAAATAATTTCTCCTGTTATTCCGGCATGATGTTATTGAGTTAGTATGGGTGAGCAAAAAAACTCATATAAAACCATCTCTTCAATCAGAATACTTGACAGAGAACAAAAAAAAAATCGTATTGCTACAGAATCATTGGCAACGGGTTTGGAAATGCCATAAAAAAAGACGGGAGAGAAGAAAGTGCAGAGACTATACATGTCTGCGAGTTTTTTCCAAACCCGTGTTGTCAACTATACCTTAGGATCACTATACCTATCCATTCCAGAGTTTGGATGTATAGGAGAAAGTATTTATTTATTTGTTTATTTATTTGCTATTTCTCTTAATCCTGAACAGTCCCAAGAGGAGCATCATCTTCGTGTTGTTCGTTTCCAGAACCTTCACGGGTTCTTTCTTCAATTTATCCTTCCAACAATCTATGTGATCTGGCTTGGCAACTGTTCTATATGTTCGATATGCTCCGTCCTATGGGAATGAAACGAACAACTGATTCTTTAATTTTTTGTTTGTTTGTTTGTTTTTGTTTTCGTAGACGAAGAATTGTGATCACGCCAAGATTTCACGAACACTTGATTCTTTCTTCTTAATGTTGTGAAGATTACTGAAACCATAGGATTGTATTACATGTTCATAGCTCATCAATCAGATACAGTCAACCTTCACTTCCTCGAAAAACTCTATATCTTGGAAAGTGAAAGAATTATTGTATTTACTATACTAAAACAATGCATTTTCATTTCTCTGTCTCGAAGTAATTTTCGAAAAACTCTCTACCTCGAAGGCCAAGCCCAATGATAGTGAGAAGAAAACATGGAAATATGGCTTTTCTCCAGAGATGGAATAAACTGAGAAGAAAAAATTATTCGTATTATAGCTCATTATGTTGATCTTGTCAATCACGGGATGATACTATAATCGGCAGGAGGTAGATGCCATGTGAATGTCTTGTTCAGCATGACAATAAAGTCAGCTAACAGACATTCAAAATTGCTTCAAGATAGCTGTAGGTTTGGAACCACAGGGGGTAGTTTCGAGGTGGCTTTAGGTTGGTACACCCCCCCCCCCCGTTCCAGTCATTTAAGTGATGAAGAATTAAATCTGGTGGTTCACTCGAATTCCGACGAATTTGAGAACAATGCCGAAGATGAAATTTCAGAAAATTAGGGCATTACTAAAATGACTTGAAACTAGAAATTTAATTTTCAGATTTTCTGGAAATGAACAGTTCACTACAAATTTTCATTTTGACTGATACTGAAATTATTGCCGAAGGTATGGCCCACTTGGGTGACGGAAATACCAGAAGAAGAGGTTCCAGAGGAATTAGAAAAAGTAACAGGGATAAATCCTGAACACACATGCTGTAAAAATGATGCACCATTTTCTGAAACAAACTGAGAAGATGGGCAGGGTCATCTTAAGAGCATCATGGGCTTCCGGGCTAATTGATTTTTTTGACCCCCTCCCCCTCCTCTGACTAGAAATGATTGCTTACAAATCTGCATGCTTAAGAATCCCAAAAATCTTTACAAAATATTATTACTATGAGGCCTGCCGTGTGTGCCCGAGTGAGCCCATCCCTTAAAACTGCAGTGAGGATAGGACCCGAAATATCCGCAGCTCTTGCTAGTGTAGATGGCATTGTAAAGGCGTAAAGGGCATAACAAATATGCATCAATCTCAGATTTCACGTATTATTTTAAATAAGGTATGTAAATACACAAAAAAAATCTAACGTACTTTAGTATATTTGCATAATCATAGTTCATAGTGGGGTTGAACATTGATTGTGTAATTTAAGCAATAATTGTATTAGTATTTAGTGAAATATAGTACAGTATTTTAGTTTTTATCAATCGCCTATTTCGGAGTCTTTGGTTTCTTTTTTCATGCAAGAAACTTTATTTCTCGCAAACTATCTATCTCGAAATTTTTTCGGTACCGTCAGTCTCGAGATGGAGAATAGAGATAGAGGATATAGAGATTTTTTCTCAGGTAGAGAGGTTTGACTTTATCAAGAAATCCTATACAGAAAAAGAGTAACTCCTAAAGAACAGATAGCTTGTATTTTTCTAAATACAGTACAGTAAAGATTCGACAAGCATAAAAAATAAGGGGAAATTGGGATCACACGACACAAATAAACACAGGATATCGTTAATTCTTGCGAAAAATGTTGAAAATTATCGGCTCTAGATTGCTAATTATTTCCTATGAATAAAGTCAGCCCAGCTTAAACGGATATCAAATGTTCCAGCACACACTATCCGATTAAGCGGCAACAATTTAATTTCAGTTTTTAGTTTAGTTTGTATATTGGAAAGTGATGAAGGATCGAAATTAATAAACCTTCTGGAATGCATCAGACATAAAAATGTTATAAAAATTATATTGAATGACTCAACACGATCACAATACCTCATATTTTAACTTTTCATTGCGAAAGTTAGCGTACTCTGTTGGCTCAACAGAAAACAAAAATAAAACAATTGAATGTACGTACTGAAGACTACTTAAATGCTACGACCTTACTACTACTAAACCAGACATGCACATCGTCCATATTCCTCTGCTGAACTTCTAACGAATTGGTACATGTTGGAATGTATGTGTACGTATAGTGAACCTTCCGTGAAGTTTGTTTCTGTGTAATACTTGTTATGTGTAACGCTGCATCTGCAATGAATTTTTTAAACTATGAGTGAGTTTTTTTTTCTCAACTCATAGTGAGTGAAGTGTAATAAATGAATAACTGTGCCGTTGTAGGGATGTTGCTCTCTACGTCGAGACTTTTTAACTAGGAGATCGGCTCGCCTTCGTGCTTCGAAGTTGGGAACCGCAAAAAACCAACTTCAGCCGACCACCACTGCGGCGACGGTGAGGTTTGAACCCGGATCCTCGCGATGCGAGTCCGTTACTATGACCACTCGACCACCACAGCGGCAATACCACACGGCTAGTACCCACTGTCAAGTCTAGGGTTTTCGGATATAGTTATCATTCGGTTATTGTTATCGGAAATGTGGCCAAAAGGAAAGTTCGTGCACGTGTTGGATTAATCGAGGAAGGTCAACATTTTGTCTCTATGGGAAAAATTTCTGTTCGGAGTATTTTATTCGAATAAGCGGAGTATCTGCGTGAGGCACGGCGTTCATGTGTTACACGATTACGCGGGGCCGATTTTAATTATTGGCTGGAAATAAACTAGTACAGCAAGTCTGCAATGAATTGAATGATAACCATTGTAATAATGATAATGATAATGATTTTATGAAACATGAAGATGCATATTATATTAATAAAATCATACGTTTATAATATAATCTATAATCTTCAGCCGTGATTTTATTATAGTATTTTAGTACTGCATTTGAATTTGAACTGGACTCGTTGAGAAATCAAGACATTTTTTTTTCTAATTTCAAATTAATTTATTTAATTTGAAATTTGAGCAGAAAGTTGCAGACACAAATAAGCAAATAAATAAATTAGAGACACAAGTAAATAAATAATGAATGCAGAAACATGATTAGTGTACAAAATACAAAAATGAAAATTATGTTTATGTGGGGTCAAGGAGTAAAAGTCTTATCCGCACTGACCAGCATAATAACATTACTTCAAGTAATGTATAAATAATATTTTAAAAATTATTAACCAAAATACATACAGTAGCAAACAAGACTATGGATATTAAAGTGTAAAATAAATATAAAAATATAAAAAATATATTAGAAAAAAAATATCAAATATATATTGCGTCAAACGGGAACGTGTGTTACACAAAATGTGTAAATTTTGCTTATAAAAACATGATTGCCAGTGACAGCCGAAAAACAAATAATTGCATTCTGAAAATAAACTTTAATATTTGAAATGGGGTTAATATATATTGAATAAATCCTCTCTGGAACTTGCAGTATGACGTGTTAGTTGAAAAACCACGAGGTTATGTATTATAATTTTTAGGTGCTAAGTAGAAGAAATGCAATATTTATATAGTAATAGGAATTCTTTCAAGGAACTGTAAATGTAACAGAAAATCGACCATAAAAAGAGGAACATGTACAAATTTTGTATGTTTGAAATTTTAATTTTGAAATGAAAATATACGAAAACATATTCCTTGTATAGAAGAGTATATGCTCATGTATTCCATTCCTGCAAAAACTCGAAGAAAGAGTTTGTTGTGCTGATAAAATATACTGGTTCTCTAGTGTTATAAATTCTGAGTGTGAGGAAAAAATATATTGTAAATGGCCGAAATAAATAAAAGAGATTGAAAAACTGTAGAAAGTCGTAAGTCACTGACATAAGGTTTCTTGCGATATCAACAGAAAATTCACAAAAGGGCGTTAAAAAAAATGCTTAATAAAAGTTGAAGAAAGAAATGCAAGGAACAGTAGAAGGAGAAGAGAGATAAAAAACAAAACAAAAGTGTTAGCAGACCAAGATAGAATATATTAGGTTGTGTGGGATAGAAATATTTCTCAACATTTTCCTCGATACTAATAATAATTCACATGGAAAATCGTAGTCAAGGCACATAAAATAAGAATGATACGTTCAAGAAGAATTGTTGCTATAGGACTTGATAATTTGTGATTTGAATATATTAGCTATGTCTAGAATAAACGTGCATAACATAAAATATATGAAATAGAGCTCTATATAACATGAAAATTTGTGTCACATATAATATAAAACATTATTCAAGTCAAGAATTCTAAGTTCATAATTAGAAATTTTTGTATTTTGTATTCGATGCAAAATTACTCCGATAAATTCTAATGGACTTAGAATAATGGAATGGTTTGCAATGCTATGTGGGACGATGAGGGTAGAAAATGACTAAAGTGAGTGACTTTGTTATAAATACTTTACCATAGAATGATATAACTTAAAATGCTCAAATGAATATGCGATCACTGGGTAACGGACCAGTGGTCGATTGTTGTTAAATATTTCATTCACGCGAGCGAGTCGCTGATACCGAAGCGTTAAGAGTGCAAAATGCACACAGATGGAATAAATTTAAAGCAAGATAATATAGAAGAGGGAACCCCCCACCCCTCCCCACGGAACACCCAATATAAACGTGTTGGAAATATTTGGAAAATGCGGCGAAACTTCCAATAGAATTGAGATGATCTGCGCTAAACTACGATGAGACATCAATTCAATTATTGCGGGGTGCTGTTTCAGAATCCACGAAGGAGGGGTGGGAAGCAAATTGTAAAGACGCCGAAAATTTCCGGGCTGACCCACCCAAATCCTTTGTTCGTGGCAAATGAAGGAGACTTTGAGAAGCACAAAACTTTTGCTGCAATCCGAGCCACCAGCGATTTTGACAACAATCGGCCCTGATGATTCTCTATTAGTTGACCGAGCGCGAGAGCTTTTGTCTCGAGTGCAAATCGAAGAGCGGCTGCTTCTGATGGCACGAGGAGGTGGAATTAATTTTCTGCCACTGATCAAATGCAAAATTGAAGCACCTTCTCTAGTGGCGACATAAAAGAATGCAACCTAGATAAAAGAGTCAGCAGACTGAGCAGATAGAAAAGAGACTACACCGCGAACCAATGATCGAAAATTTCGTCTTTATATTTCTTAGAAATCATTCTGATTAGGTGCCAGAAGATCGTGAAGCTAAATTTTCCCAAAACTACTACTACTGTTGTATTTTTCTAATGCAATGATTCTGCAAAAGAATTCTTGAAGCTATTTTCAGAGCTTTCATTCCTAGAAATTAATGACCCAGAGTTGTTTGAATCCTCATGCATGACTAAAAATGAAAGTTTGCTGAATTTAAAATAAATTGTATCTCTTGGTGATAATTATCACGATATTTTTACTGCATTATGTACTGCACTTATAGATGAAAATTTTTAAATGAACAAGTCTCATTCATTGTCATTTTCATAAGTATCAGTTAAGAAAGGGAAAAAGTAGAGAAAAACTTTAATGTATGAGGTTTTCAATATACTGCGAATCTATAGGTCCATTATTGCATATTATGCCTCGATATGTTCAAATAGAATGTTAAAACGTGTATTATATGTGATAAAAGAAAAAAAATCAAGTTTTGTTCAATTAGTTTATCGTCAGAGGGGATGAAAAGTAAATCCTTTGAATGAACATTGAAAATATAAATAACAAATATGAAATTTAAATTAGTTGCATAGGGAGTTGAATGGATGCCAAATATTCAATGTTTGACGCAAAGAAGAGACTTCAAAAATAAGAGGGAATAAAATAAACTATATAGTGGAACGAAAAGCATAGAAATTAATCGGATGAAATATTAATTTTCTGGAAAGAAGCTAATTTTTGTTTCCAGTTACACTTTTGCTCCATACATTTCTGGGTAAACAAAACATTAATTAATTTACTTTTGTCGAAAATGTAATCGAATGAAGATCCGAAGTTTCATGAAACTAAGGAATATTTACTTCTATATATGGAACGTTAAACTTGTGTTAACAGAGAACTAAACACTCGCGTCAAGTTTCAAACTTTAACCGGAATAAAATATGCAAAAAAACTAAGGTAAATAAATTTATTTTAGCTAATTAAATTTTTGAAAGTTCTAGAATGATATTTAACAATGAATTATGGGTAGATTTGATTTTCATTGGAATTCAAACAATTCTGCAGATGACATGAAATTATATCTTAACATATATTAACATTTACTGACAACTTGACATTTGATATGGTTTCCAATTCGAAATGTCACAAGATTTCAGTAGTTTAAAAGGTCATTATCCTGTTCAAGTGGATATCTCTCGTTCCTGTTTATTCCCTTTGAAAACCCTTTGATCCATCTTTGTTACAAGTTGTGAAAGCTAGACGAATACTTTAAACGAACCAGAAGATTTTACGATGCATCTCAAATTAGCATTCGTGAAAATTTTCGGCTCGAATTGATTGAAATGCAGAATATTTGTAAACATAATCTTGTATACACTGCTTAAAATAATTAGGGAATTAGGAGACATTAGGATTATATCATGAATGGCTGACACAGTGAAATTTAAAATAGCTTTCTTGATGTATAGGTTTGAGATACAGACCAAAGAATTCGAAAGACCTTGAAATAATCAGTTACAAACACGAATACAACTAAAAATTCCACAACAGGCGAATTGCCCAACGAAGAGCCTGAAAATATTATGCCCACATAAAATATGATGCCAAATGTAACCAAAATACCCAATACAAAAGCATATATCATCCAAAAAAAGTAATATTGTAAAACACCCTGTGCCCATAAAAAAGATTATGGTTGCCTTATCTAAATATGGATAGCTTCTCGATTTATCCCACTATGCTACTGTACTTCTCGTACGTATCAATTGTGTCTTAGAACTCACAACCCCCGGAGGTACGCTATTCCATTTATTGACAATTCTATTAGAGAAATACTCCCTGCGACACCTCAACCTGGTTTTCTCCCTTGGGGGTTGACCATTTACTTGTCTTTGTCAAGGATTCTATCCTTCAGTCAGCGATTTCTGATTATCAATAAGATAAAAACGAAGTTTTTGTGACCATATCCTTCATGATCCATAATGCGGATCGCTGGGAAGGCCAATTGTGAATGAGAGCTGACACCTCTCGTTCAGCTCGAGGACAACTTTTTCATCAGCAATTGCGATGCAGTCGACTTGTGTTATTACTATTATTATTGTTGATTATTACGATTGAGTTGTGATTATCACGATTCGGAAAATTCTGCAAATGTTTCGGCCAGGAAAAAAAAAAAAAAACATGTGACGGATGTATAACACAAAGAATTTGTGCGATTGAATAGTGTATTAACAATGTATTATCAGGAAAATCACACATTTTAGCGAATTTAAAATTTCCAAAGTGCACCAACGAGACAAAAAATGAACTATGAACTATGAACAATAAAAAGTATATATTGTTAAAATTATTACAAAATAAACTATTTAAAAATTTAGCCGCAGAATTAATCACTGTCTAAATGAAAACTCATCGCTGAGCAAAGAAAATTGTTTTTTTTTTAAATTCTCTAATTTTTATTTGTTTATTTTGGCTGCTGTAATTCATATTTAAAGAACCAATATACCCGTTGTAAACGGACGAACAAAGGGTCGAATTTGGGGGAGGCGGTAGAAAGGGCACTAGAGATTAATCCACAAAAATTTGATTATTCCACAAGATTTCCACAGAAATTTGACTTACCTTCGGAAGGCATTTTAAATTGACGGGAATCAAAAAACATAGAATACAATTTTTTTCGCTAGATTTGTTTATTTACTAAAATATTTTAATTCTTGATCGTCTTTGGGGTGCCCCCTTCCTGTTCTAAAACGGGAAGTGTTTTGCTTGGTTAAATGAAATTTACACAAAGGATTTCTCTCTATATGCAATATCGCAATCCTGAAAAGGATATTCTTTTTTTAAGTTTCTTAAGAAATTTGACTGATTTTAGTCTTAAGGCTATACCGTCTTAACAACATAATGGGCCCTTATCTGAAATGATTTTTCCAAATCCTCTTCCCCACCTGACTTAAATTGCTTTCGCACAAATGCTTAATCTTGAAAATCTCAACCAGATCACATTATCGTGAGGTCCTCGGGATGCAATTTGGTGGACCCATGCGTTAAGACGGCATTGTGCGAAGGGGGTATTAACAGGGACTGAAGGAGATTCTTGATTCCTAGACTGGATTCTTCTGTGGTCTCTCAGGTCAGACTTTTTCCAGGCCTTTCTATATAGTAAATTTATAGTTAACAAAAATAAATAAAAACACATTCATATTGGTTCAGGCCCTCGATCCCCTGTCAGTCTCACTTACAAAGAAGCCATGGCTCTCACAAGTGTAGGGCTAGCAGAGCTGCAGCCTGGACACCCTGAACGATTTTTATTTTTTGTTTTTTCCACACTGTAAATTCACTATGGAGGGGCCAGAAAGATCCCAACGTAGGGGCCCTGCAACAGGATATAGGGCCATGGATTTCGGCAGTTGTGTAATGAATTAAGGACAAAACTGGTTAAAGTGTTTTACCCCCCCCCCACCACAACTTAACCCAAACTCACAACTTAAAAAGCCTTTTTCTATTTTTCTATTACTTTTCGGATATAATCCGAGTTTTCATTAATCCGAAATGGTCTCGGTCCCGTTCACTTCCGATTATCGAGACTCTACTATACTATATCTTCTGGTGTAATATACTAAGATATGAAAATGAGAATAATCTTACTAGAATATATCTTGCACAACATAGGCAACGTAGGTTTCTTTTCCGTAGATATTTGTGTGTAATTAATCGGGTATTGATCATTCATATTCAGTTTTGCTATTTAAAGGAACTTAGATGTAAATGGGTTAGAGTATCCAGATATATTTTCTCATTCTGGTGACAAATTTAGGTAAGCATTAATTGGGATGAGAAATTCTTGTAAAGATATGCATATAGATACGATAAATAGCCATCCATTATTGAATGAAATTGATTCCTATTGTTTGTCTAAACCATTTTCCATTGCACAGTCTACCATAAATCGTATACACTTCATATGCACTATGTAATTGTGCAATGAAGCACTGCATCTTTGTTCAATTGTGCACTTCCTCATTGTTCAATTGTGCACTTCCTCATTGTTCAATTGTGCACTTCCTCATTGTTCAATTGTGAACTTCCTCATTGTTCAATTGTGCACTTCCTCATTGTTCAATTGTGAACTTCCTCATTCTTAAATTGTGCACTTCCTCATTGTTCAATTGTGCATCAATCTCATTGTTCAATTATGCACAACCCCATTTTGCAACAAAAATTCTGCACAATCTCATTGTCCGCCACAAACTGTACACAATGTTATTGCCCCAATGTGTATTACTTTATTGTCTGTGGCGAATTGCTTACCAACTCATATTGTCTAAACGTGCAACAACTACTTTAAAAAAGTGTATTACTGCATAATCCACCACAAAGCGCGCAATACTACATTTTCCGTCGCAAATTATGCATATCTTTATTGTTCACTATAAATTGTGCACTAACTCATTGTCTAAATTTACAATTACTACTTATCCAAATGTGCACTCTAAAGACTCTGTCGTCTAATTGCATCACCCACCGTAAATTGTGAACAAGCTCATTTTTCACCGCAGATTATACCACAGTTTCATCATTCAATTATGCACTACCAAATTGTCCAATTATGAACTATCTCATTGTCTAATCATGGACTATCTCATTGTCTAATCATGAACTTCCTCATTGTCCATTTAAACGCTACCTCATCGTCCAATTGTGCATTACTTTATTGTCTGGAACGAATTGTGCATTACTTTATTGTCTAGAACGAATTGTGCATTACTTTATTTCCTAGAACGAATTGTGCATTACATGATTATCCACCGCAAATTTCCCTTCGCGCTATTGTCCAGTTGTGCATTACGTTATTGTTCAATTGTGCATTACGTCCTTGTCCGATTGCGAATTACACCATTGTGTAATTTCGCATTGCTCCATTGTGAAATTTCACATTACTCCATTGTGTAATTTCACATTACTCCAATGTGTAATTTCACATTACTCTATTGTGTAATTTCACATTACTCCATCGCCCTCCACGAAATGTGCACAAGCTCATTCTCCACCACAAATTGTGCAGAAGCTCACTCTTCAACACAAACTGTCAGCAAATTCAAGAAACCTATGTTTCAATACTTCGAACATAATTAAATGATTCGCATTGAAAGTGTAGCTGCATTTCGTATAGTAAAACACGAATATGAAAAGGAAAATAAAATTTATCAATGTGTATATGTTCACACACAAATACACATTGTAATATATACAGACAGAAAACTTAGTTACAGGAAGCAGGAATCGGTGCTCGCGGAAGTAGAAAAGCGGAGAAGAACAGGAAATGGATTAATGAGTAATGGCAGGGGCCTGGTGTTATCGGCAAAAGGAAAGACGGAGAAAGGGTGATAATCACCATGAAAGAGGAAAGAGGGTTCGAAACTATTCAGAAATTCCTTAGTGCTGTGCATTCATCGTGAGGACTCCATCAATACCTAAACTGCTCGCGAAAGGAGCTTAAACATTTCATTTCAACAGCAGCGAAATCACCGTTTCTTTCATTCCTTTTCTATAAATCTTGCCTCTATTTCTGTGCTCGCGTCCCGTGTCCCTATTCCTTCTTACTTCATCTGTTCGATCGAATTTTAGCATAGACCTCACCTTCACTTCATATACAAAAGAAAAGTATTTGGATGAGAATTCATAAAAAAATATGGGAATCCGTCCAAGAAAATAAAAATCTTTATATATTTTTTTCTTTGAGCTCATCTCAGTACATAAACTCTGTATAGTCAGTGCATTTGTTAATCAAAAATATAATAGCACAATACAAAGCTAATCTGCGGTCTTTTCCAATGGTGTATTATTAGGAATTGTTTGAAAATATTTTGAAAGTGACACACACACACACACAGCTGCACTTTATTCATTTTTTTCCAATAACTTCAAATAACGGGATAATCACGTATTCCCAAGAGATTTTACCATCTGTCCAGAGAATTTGTTAGGCCGTCGTTCACTAGAAGTGACTTGTAGCGATAAACCTGTCACGTATAGTTCTCCGTATTCGTAAGATTGACCCCACTGCACAGAAAGTAAAAGAACGTCATCCGCTACAAACGATTTTTGAGCGAGTGACATCAGTGGACGAGCGAGCAATCAAGATGAATCCGCTTAGTTTTGGATTTATACATCTTCCATTATTTGAGCATGCGCAGTATGGTTGTTTACTTTTTTCGCGCCATCGCCGTTGGACTCCATGTTGGCTTTTGCCGCTCGCGTAGCTTGCCGCATGTTGTCGCTTCCAGTGAATGACCGGCCTTAGTGTTAGTAGACATCTATGCCGGAACCGGGATTCAAACCCAGACCTGTACCGTCCGACTGTCTAAACCTAACCACTCGACTGCCAGGCGGCTAAAAACGAGAATTTCAGGTTTTCTAAACCTATCCGTGTCGAGTTGCAGGTTGCATCGCTTGCAATATTTCTTCAGTGTGCACCTTGCCTAACAATTTTTGTATGTCGTTGTTATACCCCATGTCATTGCATACGTAACGTATAAAAACAACTAGATTTGTTTTTGAATAATAAGGTATGCGTCTAGCTATTTGTATCAGCTATCTGAGTAAATGAAATACGTGAAGAAAAACAAAAAATGATGAAAAATACTAAAAAAGAAAATTCAAAGTTTTTCCAACAGATCCAAATTAAAAATATAGGCCTAAATACTTATGATGCACATTCAGAAAGAATCACTCGATTTTAATTTTTTTAAATCAAAACACAGAATGATAATTAATCTATGAACATAAAAGGAAAATGCGTAAGTTTATGAACAAATTACTGTGCTGTGCATTCATCATGGGGACTCCATCAATATATTCTTCCAACCAAGAGAGTTGGCTACATCATGTCCCGACACGTTGGAGGATTTTATTTTGATATTTTAAGGTGAAAAAAATGATTGCGCATCGATAATAGCTCATCGGAGACTGAGATTTCACGTTTGGCTTATCCCTCTAGAAAGACATAGAACGATCTAACATGACGTGTCGTGCTTTAGCCAAGTCTTGTCTCGTGGTTGGATGACTATACCTGACCTGCTCACCAGAAAGGAGCGGTTAACATTTTATTTCAACAGCCGTGAAATCACTGTTTCCTTCATTCCTTCTATGAATTTCGCCTCTATTTCTGTGATCGCGTGCCTACTACTTCTTACTTCATTTGTTCGATCGAAGTTTAGCAAAGACATTCATTCATATCCAAAAAAAACTGTATTTGAATGAAAATACCAAAAAAAAAAAAAAAAAAAGCGAATCCATCCAAGAAAAAAAAAAAAAACAACTATGTGTATTTTCTATGAGTTCATCTTTGGTATTCAAATACTTTTAACTCTGTATAGTCAATTTGTTTTTCAATCAAAAATATCGTATCACAAAATACAAAGTTAATTTCCAATTTCTTTTAATAGTTTGTTATTCTGAATCGTTCGAAAATATCTTAAACCAACCTTAAAAATTTTGGTATTCAATTTAAAATAATCGTAACATTTGGAGATTTAATATTATTTTGTATTTCATTGTTAAATTCCCTGTCATTGCATGCGTAACATAAAAAGTAATGGTTTTTTATTTTATTTTCAAATTAAGGTATGCTTCAAGATACAAAATATGCACGAAACTGGTTGTTATGTACAGATGATGTTTTGAGAGAGAGAGAGAGAGAGTAAGAGAAAGAAAAATTCGCAATTTGCTTCTACTGGGATTCCAACAACAGCCCTCTCACAGTCCGAGAGATTGTGCTGTCACTACGCAAGCAGTAAGAAATTTCTTCCGCGGAGCGTATTCCCTGGACTGCAAGCAGATTATAGTTTGAGTACAGTATAGGCAAATGTGAATGCATTTTTCTTTCCCAAAAATCATTTTCTCTAAATAACAACCAGTTTCTACATATGAGAAGACATCTTTCTCTACAGATGCTTCTAGTTTTTCGTATTGATTATCTAAATATATAAAACACTTGAAAAATGCCAAAAAACTGTTGAAAAGTATTGAGAAATAAAATTGAATTTTTTTTTTCAAAAGACTAATTTACGACGATTAAACGATTAATTTTTATGATGTAGAGATAAACTGAAGAGCCAAAGAAACTGGTACAGGCATGCGTATGCAAATATATAGAGATATGGAACCAATCAGAGTACGGCGCTGCGGTCGGCAACGCCTATATAACACAACAAGTGTCTGACGTAGTTGTTAGATCGGTTACTGCTGCTACAATGGCAGGTTATCGAGATTTAAGTGAGTTTGAACGTGGTGTTATAGTCGGCGCACGACAGATGGGGCATAACATCTCCGAGGTAGCGATGAAATTTGGATTTTCACCTACGACCTATTCACGAGTCTACCGTGAATACAAATACAAATACAAATACAACGCCACAACAGGCAAATTGCCCAACGAGGTGGCTGACTTAAGAACATCATGGATTCCCGAGCCATTTTTTGGAGGCCCTACCTACTACACCACCCCCCCCCCCGCGGAACCCCCCAACGAATTAGTACATGCGGGAATGTGCGTGTACGTGTAGTGAAACCTGACGTGAAGTTTTGTTGTTTCTCTGTAATGCTTGTTATGTGTAGTGCTGCCATCTGCCACTAGTTTTTCAAACTATGAGTGAAGTGTTATGATTGAATGATTTATCGTTGTAGGACTGTTGCTCTCTGTGGCGAGACTTTTTAACGGGGAGGTCGGCTCGCATTTGCGCCTTGAAGTTGGGAATCCGGTAAAAAATTAAATCTACGACATCGCTGCGGCCGGAAAAAGATCATGCAAGAACGGGACCAACGACGACTGACGAGAATCATTAAACGTGACAGACGTGCAACCCTTCCGAAAATTGCTGCAGATTTCAATGCTGGGCCATCAACAAGTGTAAGCGTGCGAACCACTCAACGAAACATCATCGATATGGGCTTTCGGAGCCGAAGGCCCACTCGTGTACCCTTGATGACTGCACGACACAAAGCTTTACGCCTCGCCTGGGCCCGACTACACTGACATTGGACTGTTGAGGACTGGAAACACGTTGCCTGGTCTGACGAGTCTCGGTTCCAATTGCTTCGAGCTGATGGACGTGTACGGGTATGGAGACAACCTCATGAATCCTACATGTCAACAGGGGACTGTTCAAGCTGGTGGATGCTCTGTGATGGTACGGGGCGCGTGCAGTTGGCGTGATATGGGACCCCTGATACGCCTAGATACGACTCTGACAGGTGACAGGTACGTAAGCATCCTGTCTGATCATCTGCAGCCATTCATGTCCATTGTGCATTCTGACGGACTTGGACAATTTCAGCAGGACAATGCGACACCCCACACGTCCAGAATTGCTACAAAGTGGCTCCAGGAACACTCTTCTGACTTTAGACACTTCCACTGGCCACCAAAATCCCCAGACATGAACATTATTGAACATATCTGGGATGCCTTGCAACGTGCTGTTCAGAAGAGATCTCCACCCTCTCTTACTCCTACGGATTTATGGACAGCCGTGCAGCATTCATGGTGTCAATTACCTCCAGCAATACTGCAGACATTAGTCGAGTCCATGCCACGTCGTGTTGCGGCACTTCTGCGGGCTCGCGGGGCCCTACACGATATTAGGCAGGTGGACCCGTTTATTTGGCTCTTTAGTAAAAATAATTTGGCTCTTTTGTATAAAGCAAAGGTGCTCAAGCTTTTGGACTGCGCGGGCCACTTCATTGATTTAAATATATATCTCGGGCTACTTAGGTGACATGTAAGTGCACCGCGGGTCATTTAACTGAATTAAAAATGTCCCTGAGGCTGCTCAAGTAATCGGGAACTGGGCCGCGGGCCCCTAAAGTGATCTGGTAATGTGCCGCGGGCCACTTAAAAGATCTAGAATAGCAACCAGGTTCTTTAGTGACTTGTAAAAATGCCGTGAGAGTAACTTTGGTTTTATGGGAATATGCCGTGGGTCACTTAAGTGATCTAGAAATTTACCACTGACATCTCAAGTGATCTGTAAATATGCCACGGGTCGCTTAGGTGCTCTGGAATCGTGGCGCGGGCCACTCAAGTGGTCTTTAAATGTGGTCTGGTTCGCTCAAGTACTGAGTAACTCTGCACCAGTGATCTGTAAATATGTTGCGGGTCACTTAAATGATCTGGGAATGTGCTACAGGACACTTGAATGGTCTGGACCTGCACCACGGGTTACTTACGTGATCTAAAAATGAGTTGCGGCCGCTTGTGTGAGATATAAATGTGAAGTAGGCCACTTAAGTGATCTGGGAATTATGTCATGTGCCACTTAAGTGATCTGGGAATTATGTCATGTGCCACTTAAGTGATCTGGGAATTATGTCATGTGCCACTTAAGTGATCTGGGAATTATGTCATGTGCCACTTAAGTGAACTGGAAATATGCCACTTGACCCATATTTTCAAATTAGGTTTCAAGTCACGCGTCACATCAGGTGACTCCGAGGGCCACATTTGACCAGTGGGCCATGGGTTGAGTCTATTTTAAAAGGAGCTTCTGAAAGTTTCAAAGACTGCAGATGTGCCCTTTTAAAAATCAAGCGGGTCATGTGATATAAAGGGTGAATCGGAAATAACCATCCCATCTCAATATTGTAATTAAAAAAAATTAAAACACGGCATAATTAATACATGAATATAAAGGGAAAATGTATCTTATCTATGGGGAGGTATTGACATGACCCGTTTATAAACGCCTATGTCTAAAGTGAAGAAATATGAAAAAAATGCAACTCTTTTCCAGTTCGTTTTATAACTACAGTCGAATCCCGTTTTAATACCGTTATAGCGAAATTCTCGTTGTCTCGAACACTTTGCTAATCTCCCAGATAAGTTCACATAGGAACAATGCAGAAACCTGGAATTCCTTTATAATGAAATTTCTTTATATCGAAGTGATTTATCTGGTCTTTTGGAGTTCGTTATAACGGGATTTGACTGTGATTCTAAAAGAAAAAGGAAAGGAAAACCATGCTTTTTGAGAATTTCCGTTGTCGTTATAGGGGATGTGCTCTGAGAGAGATTTTCATTCATAAATAACTCGCTATAAGCGGATATTTTTTTTATGTCTTTAACATCGGCTCTTTGGCAAACACTTGCGAATCATTCGTAATAGCGAAATTCTCATCATGAGCCGTACTCGTTATAACGGAATTTCACTGCATTAACGTGTCTGTAACGCGTCACATCTCTTTCTCAGAAATAATTTTAATCACAGAAATATTCGCCCACTCGAATTAAAAATATCCAAACGAAGATGAATTAATCTGTTATTAATATGCAAACATTCTATATATTGCGCATGTTAAAAAAGTTTTATTTTGAGTCGTCCTTATCAGCGGTTCCTATGCGTTTACAGCTGAGAAATGCTCGTGAATTTTACTGCTTACATTGCGAGTTACCATTATTCAATGTGCAACCACCAAACATCTCCCCATCGCTGGAGATTTCTAAACTGACAAGAAAAGATTATATAAATATATCTGAGAGAAGGGGGAAAAAATATTACTTGTTTATATGAGGTTAGGGGAGAAAAAAAAAAGTGTTGAGCCACTTTGGCTTACGCCCAAAATCTCCTGCGCTTTTTAGCTGCCGAATCATTGCCCAAGTAGTTTTCTTTCCAGTAAGATAAATTTTTCTATGGAGATGTGTGTGTTCAGCAGAGAAGCGCATCCGAAGCTTTGCACGGAAATTGTCTGTAATGATTTTTTTGTTTTTGTTTCATTTCCCATTCGCATAACTATATCAAAATTTGGTTTAGAATCCGAAAAGAAAAATGTGTTTGTTTCCTAATAGGAATTTCCACTTTAATTTCATTGTCTTCTATTTTTTCGTATGCCAATTTTAAAATAACCGAGATCAACAACAATTTGTTTTCGTGAGATTCGAGTGAGAATTTTCAAATATACTTATGATTTAAGTTTTTGAGATCCAGAGGTTTTTTTTTTTTTTTTTTTTTTTTGGGGCATTTCGTTGCTACGGTTCGTATTTTATAGAGGGATCTTTTGGAAATTTTGCATCTGCCATTTCGCCCCGGTACGTTTCGTTCCTTGTTGTGATGAGTTTCACAATTTAACGTTACATACTCAATATATGCTCAAAAAATCGTCAACGAATAAGGCAAATACCAGGAAATACTAAAAAAATTCCTAATGCATTTCGACACGCTATGGGTGTCGTCTCCAGAGGATAAGAGTATCACGCTGACAGAGTTTCCCACTTGGATTGAGTACCAAATCTTCAATCTCGGTTGCTCAGCGGAACGAAAAAACAATACGTCTGTTCAAGTGAAACGTCGTTTGCTTCATTCGTGGCACGGCGTTTGACTTGAACAGAGGTATTGTCTTGAACAGACGTTGTAGCGTGATGGTCTTGTCCTCTGAAGACGATACCCATAGCGTATCGAAATGCATTAGGAATTTTTTTTTAGTATTTCCTGGTATTTGCCTTATTCGTTGACGATTTTTTTTGGTATTATTAGGCATCTACTCTTCCATACTCAGTAATGGTATGTTTGAATTGTCAAATTCATCATAAGACCCTCACATCGTGCCTGCCATGGCCGTATGTGTGACCAAGTAAGTGACTGACTGTGTGAGTGACCAAGTGATCGGGCTAGTGACCATATGAGGGCGTGAGTGACCAAGTGATCGGGCTAGTGACCATATAAGGGTGTGAGTGACCATGTGATGAGTGAATGAGTGACCGTTTTTCGTGATTAATTTAACAACCGTATGCGTGAATGAGTGAGCGTTTTCGTGATCTAGTTAGCGGCCGTATGAGTGCCCATATGAGAGATCAAGTTAGTGATCGTATGAGTGCCCACACCCACTTGCACTCTCATATGGTCACATACTTGTCAGTCATTCATACCGTCACCCACCCATTCACTTGTTCGCTCATAGTCACTCACACCGTCACGCACCACTCATTTGGTCACTAACACATTCACTTGTCTATTCTTAAGGCCACTCTCACATTCATTTCGTGAGTCATATGGTCACTCACGCATTCATTTTGTCAGTCATATGGTCACTCACGCATTCATTTGGTCAGTCACATGGTCACTCACGCATTCATTTGGTCAGTCATATGGTCACTCAGCCAATCACTTTATCACTGAGCCACTCACTTTGCCATTTATATGGTCATTCAACCACTCACTTGGTCACGTAGGACCGGTGCGAATTCTCAGAGGCGGAATGTCCGTAAATTTCCGTAAACCCTTTATACCACTTCCCCCGCAACGAGGAGGCCCCTCGAAGTTTATCCCTTTGCAGTTTTTATATAGTTTATTAGTTCTGCTAAGAAGCCAAATTCGCAAGGGCCTTCCTGTTATCGTAAGGGGTAATGGTAACAATGAAATATCATCGTTTCCTCATGCAGAACTATGTCGAGTCTACCTCGACATAAGACCGCAAAATGTTAAACATTCGCATACGTTGAGGATTATTTGTTGCATATTTATATCTATTGACAAGGAATCCGAAAAAAAGCATATCCTGCGATATAAATTTATTTTTCTATTTAAAATTTATTTCAATTTTTTTATATATTTCTCTAGCCAGCAATTTCCTTTTAAATTACATACGCGTCATTTTGAAGGAACACAAAAGATGATTAATTTTCGATATTTGCTTTTTTTTAATTCATCGACATTCATCAGAGATTGCTTAATAGTAATTCATTATTCTAAAGGTCATGGAAATGAAGAAATCTTTTTGCCGATAATCTCGAAAATAAATGACGTTCTTATTTAAGTTTGACAGAAAGATAAAAGAGAAAAAACTACCAAATGTGCAAATAAGTGAACTGAAACTGTAATTTTTTCTAGCAATTTTTCATGAATAGAATATTTGTTTTGACATAGACTCCTTCAATTTATTTGCATTTTATTCGGGGGAAAAAAAGGGAAGTTATGTATTTCTGATGGAGTAGTTTGGTTTTTCACGAATGGATTTTTTTAAAGTTTCAATATAAAACAAACACATACATTTTTGTGTGTTTTGTTTAATATTTTTTTTCCATAAATGTAAGAAATGAACAAACATAGCATAATAGACGTGAATAGAAATCAATATCTATGGCATTGAGTAATTTTATGTTGAAAAATTATCTGATTAAGTGACTGAAAACTAATAACAAGCCAAATATAAATCAAGCTATTTTTTAGTCTTAGACATTTATTTTTCTTGTTTCATTCTAGTTAAAAATTTCAGAGTACAAAATAAGATGGCAATATATAGTTGGTTAATTAGAAGTCCAAAGTCACTGGAAAAATGTTCGAATTATCCAATTGATCTATCTTGGATCTGTAAAATTATTACAAATTGTAACATAATCATCAACATTCACATGGGATAATTATCAATTCTCAAAATTTTATTATCAGTTACGAAACTGTTTAAAATTTTTTTATAATTTATTATTCCACTTTTCTGGAATCAGCATTAGTGCAGAATGTCTTGACCATGTTCAAAGATTGATTTACGGAAACAGTTCATGATCATCCGTTATGAAACTATTTCCCAAATTTTGCTTATCATCTTCATCCTATCAAAAAAAATATACTTTCATTAACGTCTTTCGATTCTTTCCTACTCTTAATGACGACAAAAAGATTCAGAAAGAATGTTACACCTTGATCCTATAGATTGAAAAGCATAATCCGTATTAAGTGGTACGCAGTCTCGATGCATTCCAGCTGAAAAAGGTGAAATGGACATTAAACAATTACTAAAAAGAGTAGAGAAAACAGAATTTTAAAACTTTTATTGGTCTTTGAAAATTTGTTGTTCAATAACTTGATAGAAAAAAGCAAAGTCCGACATCTTCTAGGAATATTCCCAAATTTAAATTTGCTCATACAAAAATCATGATTTTCCCTCCAACTTCGAATTATCCAAAAAATTCGGAAAAGGTTCGAATTAAAAAAAAAACTACCATTAAATTTAAAAAAAATCTCTCAAGGGGAGTTTGTAAAAGTTCGAATTATCCAAAATTCGAATTTACCAAGTTCTACTGTAGTATCTACATCAATGATTTTCTGAAAGCATCATAAAGCTATGAGTTTCATGCGTATGTGGGTGTATTTCAGCTTATTCATTTCGACGACAACATGATAGCAGCGAAACTGTATATATTTAGCAGTTTCGGAGTAGGCAGATACATATTATATATTCAACAGAAACGTCATTGAATTACTTCTCTCGTAGGTGGACGCTTATTTTAAGAGAGCGTCACTTCTCATCACGCAACAGCAGCTCATCAACATTCATCGTGTCATTGCAGGATGTACCCACTAAAAGCTGTTATGTTTTTTTGGTTTTTTTCAAAATAGAGCTGAAGAAGAATAAAAATATATAGCAAGATCCAAAGACAATGCTCTTTCTTTCAATAAAAATCCATAGAAGATGAGAAGATGAAGATCCATAAGTCATTATGGATCATAAGTAGCATTAAGTGATAATCTAATAATTTAAAGTCGTAAATTAAATCATATAACTAGAAAACTATATAGATCATGAAAGAAGGAATATATTTCTGACTAAATAGTCAATTAACCCACTATGGTTCCGTATATAATTGAATATACATGGCAAATACATGGTAAAAAAAAACCGTCATTAACATTTATATTCTCAATTTTTTGGTAATTTAAAAAGTAAGTCATTTAGTGTCATTTCAGTACAAAATATTTCTTTATAAGTACAATGCGTTTTTATCTAGAAAGAGTTGATTCCTTGTAGGTATCATTTTTTGGGCGTTACTGAAATTTTATGTGTTTAAAGATTTATAAAATCGCACCAACTTGAGGGAATCAGAAATAAAATTCAAGCGAACAAGTGTTCAACTTAGCTGAGCAAGATTTGATCTTTTTATAGGTAACATTAAAATCAAGGCAAACTGTATATTTTGCCTTTAATTAACCTTTTTAGCTAATTAAAAATTCCACTATAATTAATCAGATTGCTGTGTTGATGTATTGTTTCAATTAGAAATATGCTATCAGCAACCAGTTACATCCGTATGTGTAAAAAAAAACCAAAACAATACATTTTTATGAGGGTGAACCTTAGAGGGTTAATGTTCAAGTGTATATACCTAACAAATAAATATATCTGGTAATTAAAATAATAACTATTTCAACTAATTCAACTTAAGGAAGTTGTAAATTCTCGCATGTAGCGATTGCAGCTTCATTCCACTCCAATGTTAAATGAAAGCAGATAAGATTGGTAAAATATATGTTTAGTGGACGCTATGCATTCATCCTTGAAGAAAGCAACATTATTAAAATCGGAGAGAAATGGGAACATTCCGTCTGTTGCCCTATCCGTCCACCCTTTACTTTCCGCTCGTTTCCGTTACCCTTTGCTTCGATTCCCGGATTCAACCCTGGCAATCTGCCAAGATGTATACAGCAATGATTTACAGTGAAGTTGGCCGTCTTTACGGCCAGCTAACTATAAACTAACATGGTAACAGCAACCAGATAAGCGAGTATTGAGAATATTGTAGAAAAATCAATAGTATTGGTTAGTGACTTCTAGCTGCTTTGATCGGTCTTCTTCTCTTTTTTTTTCTAGAACAGAATTTTCCAAACAAAAACTAATAATAACAAATAAAATGTATTATAGATTTTTTTTTGAGAACGTCTAGACAACAGATCAAATATTTTTTCGCCCAAAACATTGAGGTGACTGATTTTTGGAATACACGGGTAGGATCAAAGTAATGCCCCAAAATGATATTGATTTATTGATCAACAGTTTTATCCTATTTTATATTTAAGGGAGAAAATGAACAAATCACAATTTCTAAACAATAACACAATGTAATTTAAAGACCAAATACGAATGACCAATTTCCCTAGTCGCCAACATGCTCAATATTCCAGAAACGAGAATGTTATTAACGTATTCGCAATTTTAAAATAAAAAATTGAAATCCACTCACATTTATGAAGCATCTATAACAGCGGGAGAAATATAATCTGTCCAAAAGACCCTTTGAAAAATTACAAATAACGACTTTTCCCTAAAGTGAGAAATTTCTCTTCTAGTGAAATTATAAACACTGTTGTTAATGGCACGTCGATCAACAATGAATGAAAATAAATGACTTCAAAAGCAGTCTTAAATGCTTATGTAATATTTAAAGGAAGAGTAAAGATGTGTGTGTGTGTATGCCATTAGCAAACGAGGCTTCTATTTTTTTATTTTATTTTAGTTCGTGCTTTTATTGTTCCTTAAGCTTCTTCTTGTCTTTAGGTGCCAAGCTTTTATGAAGACAAATAAACTCAGCTCCTAAACAACTGTGCTATTAACGGTAGTGGAAGAAAAGTTAACTGGCTTCGGGGACGTTGTAGATAAACGAGAGGGTGAAAAAGTATCATTTTATGCTGTGCGACAGCTTTGAATTTCATAAAAAAACGTCTATGCTCATGGGAGAAATATCACCATTAAAAGCCTCCCATTTTTGTATAGAACTGAACTTACATAATGATTATTCTGTATGTGATGGTAGTTTTAAGAACAGAATTTATGAGAGTTTTACAGTACAAAATGGCATAATCCATGTTTATATTCAAATTGTTTTTAGTGGATTGTTTCGAATTCTATTGTGAAATATATTCTAATAAATAATCGAATAATTTTCGGTGGAATTTGTTAGAGTTCATTTTCTCACCATTGCATGAATAATATTAATTTCTGAGTTTGAAAGTTAATTTTTTTTAATTTCTCTATAAGCAGTTTCCCAAACTTTTTGTTCTATCACCCCTTCTTAAAAAAAATTCTAACCCCCCCCAACGCAGACAATACCGTAGGATACTATATTACATCCATAAATTATATTCTGAAATTGAAATATTCTTTCACCCGGGGGTGGGGCAATATTACCCACTCTAAAAACACTGCTTTATAGCAAAGGTTCACAAATGCTTTTAGTCGTGCGCCCCCTGGAAATCTCAGTATCTGCCATAGACCTCCAATTTATAGTAGCAGATACTACAGCCATCTAACAGTGACAATGTTCTTGAACATAGAGGACATTCTATCGAGTAATAGTAAATGTGATACGATAGCAATGTCATCTGGTCTGCAAAAGAACTAAAAGAATGTTCCATACTTCTATCGAGAACCAATCTACCAACGAGGCAGTCTACCAAAGTTGCATCGGTGCTTTTGCGCGTTAATTTAATTGAAACTTTCAAGTAATTCATTTTCAACTTGGCATTCATTTTTTTTTCTACAATTGTACCGTGTACCTGAGTAAAAGCTTTGCGGATCCCAATTAGCAACCACTGCTCTATAGTAGAAATTTTTATTAAAATTAAAATTAAAATTAAAAATTTCTATCCGAACCTCTCTCCTGGACTCCATTTCTGTGACTTCTTGCTGAAGACTAATGCTAGCTCATTACCGTAAGATCCGTTACAGCCAACGACAAAATATGATTAGCCAATATTGAAGTGGTATCACACACCTCATATTTTTCCGGCAAGTACCGCAATTGTCCGGATTTAAGAGACAATTTTTATATCAAGAGGGGAGGAGGAACTAATAAAGATACACTGAGCACCTTTGTGAGTAAAACTGGAATTGTACCGTCATTTCTAAGAAATACGCCTGTTTATTGCCAAAAATGATATAAAAAAATGGAAGGAGGAGTTTTGCGAGAGCCAAAATGCTTTCGTAGGAATGATCTTCTACTAGGACATGTCCCAGTTACTTTAATTAAATGGTAAAGAGCCAGGCGCATCTAAGCAAGCTTTCTTCTTTTCGAAATTAGCGAGGAGACGCAGAACGAGATATGGGTTTTGCGATGTATCAGGGGCGACCAGGGCGTATACCAGAGAATGAGAAAATAGAAGGGCAAGGCGAGCAGAAGGGACCCGATGGCGGGAAAAGGCTCTTTTAATGTCCCGTGTCTGAAGTGCAATTTTATGACTTCTCCGACTTTTATGGCCTGCGTAAGAAAACATTTCCAGCAAGGACATCGTCATCAAGAGTCGATGCTTACTTCCTTCTCCTCGCCGTAGAATTTACGTGTTTTCGTGCTAGTTTACAGCCGGTGACGAATAACGAAAATGAAATCATTGTAAAGGGTCACCGCTCTTCGGAGTAGCACGTCTGAAAATTGAGCTGATCCTGCGCCTGAGTAAGTGGAGCGAATGTCTTGTTAACGAAATGCGAAAAGGGCTCGACTTGTATCACTGAGCTTCTGATGGTCGGGATACAGGAAGTGAAACATTCTAGGTTCGATGGCTTTGCTATCTCACCGCAGGTGTTTAGGATCAATTTCAAGTATGTTTCGATCCTAACGCATTTGACTTAACCGTTATTCGCCTTATTACAACCTAACATATTCTATATGTAAGTGCTAATGCTACCTTTATCTCATCAACTGTCCGTCGTAGAGATATGGTTCAATTTAAAAAATGCTCAAAATTCGATCAAAAATTACCTTGTACCAGTTTTGAGAGTGAAAAGACGGTGCGTCACAAAATGACAAATTTAAATTTGTTTACGGTCTCCTTGTTTTCTAACTTCCAATTAGAAAGTTGTTGCACTGTATCTCCCGGGGCCAACAGAAAAAATTCTATGATTCTAAATACAATATTCGCTAAGGTATTTGAATTCAAAAATCGGAGAAATGTTATGAAAGACCAAAAACTAACGGACACAACGCTCCTTTCCTACATTTATGATGTTCTTTTATTTGTTTCCCACACGTGGTTTTCTTAGAATATCCCAAGACCACAAGAATTCCAGGTTGAGCCTAATCTCAGATATTACTATTTCAAAAAAATCAAGCAGTTTTTGAAAAACAATCAGTTTTCATGCATACAATTCAAACAGTATTTCGGTTATAATATATTAAACTCGATTTAAATTGTTATTAGATTACCATTTTACATTTCACTAATCGAAAGTTTTAGCACACACACAGGTTCCATATAAAAAGTTACTCATTCTTTTTTTGTGTGTACATGATACCTTGGGAAATTTTGAGTAACTGCACGTCATTTGAAAACTGAATCTTCTGTACTTGCAAAATTGTTTCTAAAGTCAACAATTCCATAGACACCCTCCATACAATCAATTTAGGGCAGCCTGTATATTTAAAAATTATTTTATTACTTATATCATTTAACAATTTCTTGTAAGCACACTAAAAAATTAAAACAAAATCTTTTTACTGATCTTAAGAAGTATGTACTGTACTTTGAAAATCATTGGACTTTATTTACATAAATCAATGTCTATATGTAGCTTCAATCATGCTTCATGTATATAAAGGGAAATATATATTTATCTATATTCATATATATTTATCTATATTCATATATATTTACCTATATTCATATATATTTATCTATGTTCATATATATTTATCTATATTCATATATATTTACCTATATTCATATATATTTATCTATGTTCATATATATTTATCTATATTCATATATAATTTATCTATCTCCTGGAGAGTGAATGAATATTCATGTATATGTTATGGTAAATTTGATAAATTGGGTTATAACGAACTCCTATTTAACAAATGATGTGATTTTTCTCCGATATTATTAACTCTTATTCAACAAATTTTTCCATCATATACCGGTGTATATTTTTTTTTAGAATTTATCAAATTTTCCAACCAGACTTCGGTATTATACAACATTGCTAAAAAAATCATGTTCTTAAGGAAATTTTAATGGTTTCAGAGTATATTGGAGCTGCTAATTTCAAAACTGATGTTAGTTTTGCCGAATTGAATCTAGTTTTTGAGATAATGTGATTTGTATTCTCTCAACAATGTGATTTGTATTCTCTCAACAATGTGATTTGTATTCTCTCAACAATGTGATTTGTATTCTCTCAACAATGTGATTTGTATTCTCTCAACAATGTGATTTGTATGCTACATGTATTACCATTGAAATGTAATTTTCACTTCATCTCAAAAACTAGAGACAATCTGACAGATACAGAAATGCCAGATTTGTGGAATCAGAGCCTCAAAATTACCCTATAATCACTGGAAAATATCTATGTCACTGGTTTACTGTATTTATTTATAATGCTCAATTGCAATGTAATTCGTATGTTGCTTAGGGTATTACCATTGAAATTTAATTTTCACTTTATCTCAAAAACTAGAGCAAATCTGACAAAACCAATCTCAGATTCGTTATTAGCGCCCCAAAATCATTCTAAAATCCCTGAAATATCTTTGAGAACAAAATCAGCGTTGAGCAGTGTCACGAGTAAAAGCAGTAAACTTACCGAGACTATTAGCTATTATGCATTACAACCGTAACATGTTAGTCATTCGATTTGATCTCCAAGGAAGTTATTGAAGAGCAGTGTATATATACAGTGGACTTATTCCTTAATTCGACTGTCACTCGCATGACAGTCACTCATGAAGTCTACGGGTTCCAATCTGCACTAGACATGTAACGTGTACGGTCTGTTGAAACATGGAGTTTACAGCTTTTTGACTGATGAACTCTTTCTGGCAGGGGTATCGTAAATTGCAGTTCTTCGGTGGTATCACTGGCAGCCTGTTTCCTCTCTACTCTCTAGTGCTACGAATGTTGGCCTCTCGCCCTATGCTTGGCATGTCACTCAAGCGGATGAAAGTGGTGATTAAATTGTTTTGCCTGGATGCTTTTAAAAGTCATTAATCGCGCTACAAACATCAGTAGGGAATTAAATACGAAAAAAATAATAATAATAAATACGTCTCGTTATTTTCATTTCCTAATCCTCTGTAATTAGCTTGGTGTTTTGTTGGATGCTGGACAACAGGTTCATCTCAAAAATATAATAATGCATTATAAAAAATAAAAGAAGTTTTATCGTTGTTTTTCTGTGTTTTTCAAATAAATGTTTTATTCAATGAATGGGAAAAAATGAAAGATCGAATTGTTTACTCATAATGATCTACAGGAAAGAGAAAAAATGGTTGGAATTTGTAACAAAGGATTACTCAAGTTGAAAATATTGAAAACTTCAAATAATAAAATTAAAAAAAATCAGGAAAAAATTTAACTTTGAAATAGTGGTGTATTTTTACGCCACTGCTACGAAAATAAACTTGAAATGAACAATTTCTATTTTAAATGATTTACTTAATGCAAATAGCTTAGTTTTTTAAACGGAATTTCAAGATATTTTTGAAAAAAATTACGTACGACGCGTCCAACATTTTTGAAGTTAAAAATTCGCACGCGTTTAAATGAAGCAAAAATAATGCATTTTTATGCAAATGCTGGTGGATAAATGTCAGAAAATTAGTATCTCTGCATTTGTTTTTGAAATAGTACTAAAACTCGTAAAAAAATTATGTATGTGGTACTTAGATATTTTCTAAAGAAATTTAATAGTGAAATGAAACCTAAATAAGCAAATTAACTGAAACAGTACAACATACTTTCGTATGATAAATTTTATTCGGAATGAAAAATACGTATTTGTTAGCTGTATATTTTGCATTTTAATATTTTATAAGATCTACCTACAAATTTCTATTTTTCATTCTAGAAGTTGAATTATTTGGTAGAGTATGGGCGCAGAAATTTACTATGGCAACTCCAACTTTACACGGATGTTCTTCAATATATAAAGATAGATTTATAAGAAATTGCAAAAAAAAAAAATGTTCAGATACACATATAAAATTTTCTGTATTGCAAAACCGAAATTGGTCTCCAGTGCGAAATACCGACAGATCTATAAAAGTAATCCACACAACCTTTCGGATACGAAATAACAGCCATGGCAATCCCAAAGAATTTCCCTTCACACTACTTTAAAATTCTGGTATTCGTATTTGAACTTGTAGGTCCCAAAATAATGCAGCAACAAAGTGTGAGCGTATGTTGTATGCGTTTGTATTGGGTGGGACGGATTCGTCTGATCGGTCTGTCAAAGAAAATGTTAGGTATGAGGTGCCACATTCAAATTCCGCAGTGACAACATCTTCAAGATCCGTCAAAACTCCTACCTGGTTTTTTTTTTCCATTTCGTTCTCGCTTCTTTGGATTCACCTAGAATATGTTGCTGCAAGAAAATCTTTCTTTTGGGGTCGCAATATTTATGTTAAACGTAGATGGTAAAAGAGGAAGAAGAGCAAAATAACGCAGAAGAGAATTACAAATAGAATTCTGTTCCTCTCAGATATAGGTCAATCTTTGTCCAGGGCACTACTGGGAGAAACCGATCACAAACGTAAAAGAAAGATGTCTGTCTGACACGCCGGATGGGCAATCCACCAATTCGTTCTTGTTATCCGCTTTTTCTCGGCCAAGCAAGCAGCTCTTTCGAGCCGAAAGCAGATTGCTTGCTCTCCCAGTGCCTTTTTCGCTGAATCTTATTTATTTCTTTCGTTTCTCAAAGTTGTTGTTCACCTTCAAAGAAGGAAAATATTTGGTTTCTTATCTGGGATATGTCCAGCATGAAATATTATATCCAACTTTTCTACCGTTTCCTCTTTTGACCACATATTTAATAATGATAGCTTACTCGATATAAATATTTTACTGACTATATCTTTTCCGAATACAGTGATAACCCAACTTATGCTACCCTGGGTTGCGCGATTTCGAAGTTACGCATTTTTCTGTGAAAAATACATATTTCTGAAATTCAACCATAATCACGAGGTTATTGCTAAGAAAATAGATAATTAGCCTATAATCGAGTATAAACTAAATGATTTTTTGAGAGACCGAAACACACTACTCTGATATGACATGAAATCACGTCACGTCAGTGACGTATTGCGACCTTAAGACAGGGTGCACACTGGACTGCAAGCGATGCAGTATGCAACTCGACGCAGATTGGTTGAAAAACCATAAATTCCGGTTTTTAACCAATTCGTGCCAAGCCGCATGCTTCATCGCTTGCAGTATTGCACCGGTGTGCACCTCACCTAAAATACACATGCGATGAAAACTTTGCCGTGATTTGAAAATGAATCCTAAGGCTTTAATATGGTATCTCACATTTTTTTGCAGAGAAGGGGTCACAATTTCATACCTGAAGTCCAACATCTTAAAAACAATTTGTTTAATGTTATAATAATTACGAGCACTGCACAAAGTGTGTAACTCTAAATGAATTCCGAACCATGGGGGTGAAAGTTGTTTTTTCCCTCCAGCAAACAGGTAGAAAAGTAGCATTTTTCTTTCGATGGACCAAAGTGTTATCAAGGTATTGAAAAAGCTTTTAATACTCGGATTTTCAGTTGCATAGATTGTAGACTTTTCCAGTCTCTAGGCGAGTTAAATTTTATGAAGTCATAGTGAAGTACCATAGTTGTACACCCATAGCAAGAAGGAAAAAGACAGGCGTTTTTCCTCAATATTGGTCAGAATCAGCTAATTTTTCTATGTTCCTATGTATTTCTATACAAAATCTTACCTCGACTTACGCGGTTGCCATCGATCCCACCTATCGCGTAACTTCTTATTACTGTATACTACTTCGATGATTATATGTTATTACCTTTAGGTAATTTCAAATGTCTCCAATTGAATGATTTATAATTCAAAACTGCAGATAGCAAATATGATGAAATATTTTTATGTATTTACATTTTTGGATATATC
Organism: Pholcus phalangioides; assembly: GCF_987345545.1. Lineage (NCBI taxonomy): Eukaryota > Metazoa > Arthropoda > Arachnida > Araneae > Pholcidae > Pholcus > Pholcus phalangioides. Next base: position 37,132,607 of record NW_028301600.1, on the reverse strand, counting down.
TGTATCTGCTGGAGGTAAAAGGACATCATGTCTATTTTTTTTTTTAATTTGGATAATAGTATTTATTTTTGCTGTACTTTCATTACACTACAATTAAGTGCAGGGAACTAGGTCCCTTTTCCATAAAAAATTCCAGAGATATTCACTTCATAAAAGGCATCATGTCACATTTTGTCAAGAGGCAAAGGGCACCGAGTAGACTTAAAGTCGTATAACTCTATGTATACTTGCGAAGAATACAGCACCATATCAGGACAAATTGCCTTGCATGGTCTCTAGATATAATTAAGCACTATTGATTGTGGTCCAGTAACTATACAGAAATTATCCCAAGACTAAATTGAACATTTTTCAAATTAAATTTATCTGTTTTTATTGTCATATGTCCCGCCCCTCTACCATACAAGAAATCATCATATGGACAGATAATTGTTATGGTTAAAATGAGAGTAAGTTTCTGGTTATGTTTTTTTTTTTTTTTGGATTTTGAAAACCCACCCTCAGATTCAACGAATAGGTCAGAAGTTTTTCTTAATGAGCCACACCCATGTGGAAGCTGACACAGTTCATAATCATATAGAAAGGAAAAGAAGAAAAAACAATGATCATGACAATACTGACAACAACTTGTACGCCGAATAGCTACCAAATACACGGTACACGATGTGGAGTTCAGAAGATTTCACGCAAATGAACTCATTGTTTATCGGCCGAGAAGCTCCTTTTGTTTCGAGAAAACTTAATACTGACAAACAATCTATTTTAATGTTCAAATGTGTTCACCTACAGGTTCGTCAACACATGACTGTCTCAAGCGCATCATGGTCTCAGGCAAACTGGTTTTTCTGTGGCCTCTACCTGTGTATATGTGTATTTCTCTTTCCTCTATTCAAGTTCTTCATGCATTTCATGTCCACAACACACGTGCGTACTCATATTGTCGTATTCACGTTGCTCACCGAGTAAGGTGCTAAGCGAGATGGCACGGGTGATCCCTAATTGTACATATTCCCCCAAACAATATTCCTATTTTGTATATTTTCATCAAATCCACCGGAGCGAGCGAACTCAACCCAATAAAACTGAAGCTGACTTCTAGTCCGCAAGTGATCAAATCCATTTGCTCACCAATAATGTGTTAAGCGAGATGACTGGCCCCGATGGATATTTTATATTTCACAATAAGATTCTCATTTCGTTTTTTTTGTATCCTGTGTATATAATATGGCAAGTGTGAGATAACAGATGAGATGGCATGCCCCCCCCCCTCCAATTGCTTTTAAAATATACCTCCATCCTAATATGTGCACATTCATCCGTCTTAACGAAACCCCGAAACTTTTCTCAATTCCCAACCCCATCTCGTCTGTAATCACCACAAAATTTGTTAATTGTCCGGGGAAAATATGTTGTAAAAATTTTTGGAAGTTTTCTTTTTTTTTCTTTTTTGACACAAAATGAAGTGTTCCACACTCTGGCACGAAGCTGGACTGGAAGAGATCTCGGCAACGGGATAAGTCCAGTGGCAAATTTCTGGCGTTCATTCATTCATGTGGCCTCTACCTGGTTAGAAATGCCTAGCAATTTACATGCTTAATGCCGGAAGTTTTAAACAGATCTGATTTTTTATGCTGCTCCCTCGACTACCCACTGGCTGCGTCCGAATGAGCACATGCATTAAGATGGCACTGCGTCAAAATTTTATGGGGGAAAACTTGTTTTTTAAAACTTCTTTTGATGATGAGTTCAAAGAACTTGATTTAAGAAGATCCCGTAGAAGTAAAAGTGAAATCAATACATGGCCTGAAGGTTTACCACCCGTCACTAATGACCGGTTACCGATTTCTAGGCAAAAATATGAAGACATGATATCATTGTTGCCATTTCTACCTTCTGAGTGGCATAGTTTTTATAATAATATAAAAAAGTATGCCAACGCCCGAGATTACCCAGGAGTTCACGAAGATGATACTTTTGACGAGTTTGATGTACAAAACTTTGTTTTTTCAATATCAATCAACATTTTTACAGCATTGATGTCATTAATATTATTTAAAGCATAATATTTGTCGTAAAAGTGGAATAAATCAATTTTGCATATGAAAAATTCATTTTTATCAACACTCAAACGTAGAAGATAAGGCACTGTGTCACAGGTATTTACTTTTTTTTTATTTTAACTCTTTGAGATAAACTATGTTCATAAGCTTTTTATAAACCTTTTTTCTTAATTCACTGATTAATAAACCCTAAAGCTTACAGTATTAAAATTTGGAAGTGCTGTAAGTAGTGTAAAAAATGAATGTACAAAGATTTATTGAAAAAAATTCATAAACAAGCAAGCTGTAAATAAATACACAAAAACCATTTAAACTGCTTTCCTGTAAAATTCCACTTTTTGACATGGTGTCCTTTACCTCCGACATACAGATATATAAAATTGATTTTTTTTTTCTGTGTCTGTGGGTCTCTGTGCGTATACTCTCGATATAAATCTACAATTTTAGACCAATTTTCGCCAAAATTCTGCATATATACGAAACAGCACCTGACTTGAACGACAGACTACTTTAAAAGTTCCTCAAATCAGGTCAAATCCTTGAAATGGGCGAAAAACCATGGGCGACAATGGTTTGTGTGCCTCAACAATGACTTACGAAATGTTTACTTTGGTTACCGGGGTTCCCTAACAATATATCTCAGACGTGTTTATTCCTTTGCAATGGTTTGTCACTTCTTCGACACACACAGTACATTGAGGAAACCTGGGCAGTGCCGGGTATAATAGCTAGTTTTAAATATATTTTAAGCTACAAAAATTAGAATAGAATATCGTAATCAAGGGAAAAGTAAATCTAGTGTCTGTTCTTATATTACTCTATCCCATTATCATTTTTTTGCTAACAATATAATGATATGGAAGAGTTGATCAACTTTGTTCAAGAATATTAAGGAAACACCAACGAATAAGGCAAATACCCCGAAAATACTAAAATCTTAATGCATTTCGACACCAATGGGTGTCGTCTTCAGAGGGAAAAATATTTAACCACTAGTCACGCTTATACGATAATAAATAACGTTAACGATAATAAATCTACACCCCCGATCGCAACACCATTGCTTAAATTCATTTCGAGTCCAATCTGGTAGCACTATTCCGCAAGCGTCCAATCAGGACACTGCATTAGTATCTCACGCAGGCTCACGACGTTTGCAGTGAAAAGACGTACTTTTTCCGCTGAAGCAACTGAGCGTTAAGATTTTGTATTCAACCCAAGAGGGAAATTCGGTCAGCGTATATAACTAGTGGTTAAATATTTTTCCTCTGAAGACGTCACCCATTGGTGTCGAAATGCATTAGGATTTTTGTATTTTCGAGTATTTGCCTTATTCGTTGGTGTCTTCTTAATATAATGATATTCTATAATCTCCCTACTTTATTTTGTGTAAACAGGTTTTTAGATTTTTTCATGCAAAGTAGGTGATACGTAATTTAATAAATTTCATATAGTCTCTTGCGATTGTTATAACATGATCTAGTTAAAAATCAGGCAGATCTTTTGAAGAATTCAACATGGTGTGTGTTCTTTGTCCATAATTATAGAAATTATTCAGTCTTGTCAAAAATTACATTAGAAATAAGCTGCAGGCAAATGTTATATTTTGATCCCAAAAAAGCGTAAATTTACGAGTGGGCGACTCGCAAATTCACGCTTCAAAAGTTCTAGAATCATTTTAAATTTAATTAAAAAATCAACCTATAGACATAAAAGCAAGTTACGGTATGCATCAACATACTTACGTCGAGATTTTTTGTGATGAATAATAAAAAAGTCAAAAATTTCGCTCACAGATGGCACTGTAATGCTAAAAACTCGACGTTGCACATAAAATTCGATGCAAACAGTGCATAATTAATATTTCTTAAGATTTGCGTTACATAGCATTACCACATTTTAATATTATCACACTTTCATCCGTTTAGATGTAGCCCAAGCTAGAAAGATTACTCCCATTCAAAAGTGGTAGTTTTATGTAACGCAAATAGTAATAAATATTAATTATGCACTGCTCTTGTCGCATGTGATGTGTCAAGTTTGGCGTAGTTGCCATCTGTGAAATTCCGATTCATCGAAAAAAAAAGAAAAGAATTTATGAATTGATAAGTATTTTAGTGATTCACACACTAAAATACTTATCACACTTTTTTTTACAACACTTTTTATGTGGTTCATTTTTTAAATGTGTTCTGGATAGCTTTTTTTGAGAAGGTTAAACTATTCAAAACTTATGCAAATTAGTAATGGAGACAATACAAAATAACTTACAAAAGTGCCAAATACTTTCAATTGAGTTCTTGATATAGTTGATGTGATGGACTGACATCGGACGATGACTATCAGATGACCTGAGAAAAAATAAATTTGTTTAATTTGACAGTATTAAATTATTTTCTATAATTGAACTTGCTAATGATTCTGATTCACTTATTAGTGAAAAAAAATTATTTTCATTCATTGAAAACCGTAAAAAAAAATTGATTACATATATATTATATATAATCATATATACACACACGCACACACATATCATATACATATATATTATATATTTCATTCGTTTTGATATTACATATTATATCTTTAAAAATATATCAGTAATCAAGATACTAAACAATTCATAACAAGAAAAATGATATATTTATATGAATATAAAACACGTATTTCAAAACGTGTGATTCATTAAAACCTTCTACTTCGTTAAATTGCAAGTATAATATTGATATTTCATTGCCATATAAACAATTTCCGTCACATAGTTTAATGGTAGAATGTTTAATTTGCAGCTCAGAGGAAAAAAAAAGACAAAAAAAAAGAAATAGCCGTGGTCCTTAAACTTTTCATCTTCACTGACGTTGATTGCAGGTGTTGAAAAGCATGAGTTGTATTTCATGTTAATTGAAGCTTTATGGCCAAGAAAGTCACGAATTTCATGAGCCAAAACGCTTAGCGATCCATCACGCTAAGGAAAAAAATTGAAATGGAAAAACAGACCTTGCTCAGTTAAGTACATCTACGGGTCATGAATACTTGTTTGATATAAGATTATATTATAATACCGATTCCAGAGGCTATATATACAAGTGATATGGGGCACGTATATAAACGTTGGGTGATTTATATTTATAATTAACTTTCTTGTAGATTGCGAGTATGTTTATTTTGTTAAGCATTTGAAGTCAAGTAAAACCAAGGTAATAAATAATTCATAACAGAAAAAGCGATAAAATTATATGAGTAACTCGTATCGTTGTTAAATTGCACAAGTACATATTGATATTTCATTCCTATATAAACAATTGTGAATAAATTATATTATATAGCTGATAATATGTTTTTTCGACTATAGTCAGATGAAGAGTGATTTTTTGGGATACAAAGCCGTCTTCGGCTTAAGTTTGTCTTCAACGTAGAATTCAAGAATTAGATACTCGAAGAGATCAAATTTCCCGTGATCTCAGGAGTTTGTTTTCTGAAGGAGTTTGTTTGTGTTTTTTGAAGGGGTTTGTTTTCAGAACGGTTAGATCGCTGCTATGGCCGATCGTGAATTAAAGTCGTCTCTTAGGTTGGTAAAACTCCCTGAATCACCTCCAGCCATAGCAACTCAACAATTATAAAACAATATTGCAAGCCAAGTATAGCCTGAGAGACGACGGAAATTTTTATCAGTATTAGTATCCCATACGTGCAGTACAACTATGTTCTCTTGATGATGCTGACCACACACACTAGCGTTGGAGAAAAATTTAAGAGCAAACTCAAGCCAACGAATGTTTTCACGCCCGAAAAGTCACTTTTTATATCCAATTATATTATAAACTACTTCTTAAAAGAGAATACTGAAATTGAAAATACGAAAAATACGACTGACTAAGAATGAGTCGATAAAATCTTTTTCATAATTTTATGAACTTGAACAGTTCTGTTTATTTTGGATCATTTTTTTTATTCAATTTCATTGGTTTCATGCAATTTTACCACACGCGAAAGCTGTTTTTAATACATTTTTTGAAAATTTGTAAAATTTAAGTACTAGATAAGACTAGTAATTTTAAATGCTAGAGATATGTAAAATTTTGTACTCGCATAGGATAGCATACACAACCAAATACACTCATGTTCATAAATTAAGGATAATTCAGAATCACACGGAAATCGAAATCTAAAGTAAAAATTTCACCTGTAGAATTATCACACACATCTGCAAGAATGATATGCAAATTTCAGGAAGCCACCAGATGATGCCGATAGTACGTTACAATGGCGAAAGTGTAAGAGCGGGTATATAAGGAATGGTGGCAAAGAAGTGAAATTGTTCACAAGAATTCTGTAAGGCGCTCAGTGCCATAAGCGAATAGTTATGACACAGAAGACGCATGTGGATGATTTTTTACGTGGTAGAATTATCGGCGGCCTGGAATGTGGGCGTACTCAGATGGAAGTATCCGAGGAACTTGGAATTGCCCAAAGTGTCATCTCTAGGCTTTGGCAACGATTCCAAGATAACGGAAATGTCAGTAGACGTTACAGTACAGGTCGCCCCCGAGTTACTACGCCGAATAAAGACCGGTATTTGGCAGTAACTGCCAAAAGAAGCAGACGGAGCACAGCATCCGACCTGTCTCATCAGCTATCTGCAGCCACGGGTACCGCAGTTTCAAGACAAACCGTGTACAGACGTTTGGGAGATATTAGTCTATATGCTCGCGGCAACTCACGTGTTCCGCTCACGGCAACTCACTGTCGGCAGCGGTTAACCTGGAGTAGAGAACATGCAATGTGGCCATCGTCACAGTGGGCTTGTGTGATGTTTTCCGACGAGTCCAGGTTTAGCTTGCAGTCTGATTTACGCCGGACTTTCATATGGAGAACGCCAGGTACCCGTTACCCCCAAGACAACATCATCGAACGACACCGTTACGGTGGTGCAGCATTGCTCGTTTGGGGTGGAATTATACTGGGTTCCAGAACAGATCTGCATGTTCAAACCGGAACCACGAAAGCCCAAATTTATCGGGACATCATTCTGGAACAACATGTACGTTTGTTTAGGGGTGCCATGGGCGCAGAATTTGTGTTTATGGATGACAACGCTCGTCCTCACCGAGCGAACATCGTAAACGAATGCCTTGAATCTGAGGATATAATCCGTATGGAACGGCCAGCATTCTCACCTGACTTGAATCCGATAGAGCATGTGTGGGACATGCTTGGCTGACGAGTTGCAGCCCGTCAACCACCTCCTACATGTGTACCGGCACTTCGGAAAGCATTGCTTGCTGAGTGGAGTGATCTTCCCCAAGATCAGATCGATAATTTGATACTCAGCATACCTAGGCGTTGTACGGACTGTATTTCATCGCATGGGAGACATACAATGTATTAACCATCATACCAACCATGTAATAGAAAGTTTTTGTAAAGGAGATATTTTTTACAATTGCTCCAGGGAGCAAAAATCGTAGTTTTTATGAATGGTATCATACATACACCATCGCTTTTGTTCTTTATCTTTTGTTCAATAAATGGGCTTTATGAATAAGAAACATTTGTTTTGTTTCTGAACCTTTATTTGCCGGAGCTGGCATTATCCTTAATTTATGGACATGAGTGTATATGTGGTAAAAGTTTGAAATAAATCAAGGGATAAATAATATTTTTAATATCATTTCTGCACAGGAATTTTTTTAACATGTTAAAAGGTAGGAAACTCCTTAAATGTTACTAAATATCCTGCTGAAAGTGTGAATGTATTTATCTGTATTCGGTATGTTTATGGCGACATTTAGCACAGGATGTAAATTTTCGAAATCTATACTCATATACTAGAACGTTCAGGACCCTGCTTGTATGCTCGTAGCCAAGGGATAGTAATTCTGACTAGCGACAGTAGCCATTTGTGAGTGAATCTTAAAAGATCATTAAGCATAAAGCGCAGTGAGAATTCACATTACTACAGCTGGATTAGCAGTCCGTAGGTACAATTACGCGGAAATGGACTTTCCGCTTGTAAAGATAGATGAGCGAAACATGATTCATATATTCCGTTTGATGTAACTTGTGAAATATTTCATCTCAATAAATTTCAACATATTTTATCACTTTATCAGTTAAACTACTCTCATCAAATGCTTTTTGGTAATTTTGAGTAAGAATTTTCACTTCGAGTCATTCTTTCCTTCATTATTATCGGATGCCTGATCTTGAACGAGCGAACTCGTTACGCACAGACTATAAATCATTATATATCTTACCATTTATAAACATTATTATTTCAAGTTGGCTTGTATATTAAATGGCTTATATATTGGAGCGGATAACAAAGACGGAATAAAATCTGGTATATAAGAAATATTGGTCTCACAGATTTAATAAATCTGAATATTTAATAATCTCTTCGCGTTCTCCTAAAGTAATTCTTATTCGAGGCTTAGTTCATCCTGGACTGGAGTATGGCTTAAGGTTTTGGAGACCATACCTACAGAGGGACACATGTACTTGTTTGAGGGGAGTGCAGAGAAGAGCTACGTGTGCTAGTGTTAGCACACAAGGCTTGAGCTATGAAAAAAGACTTGATTTCTTGAATATGTTTACATTGGAGGAACGCAGGTGTCGGGGGGATATGATCGGTTTAAAATTTCCAACGGGATGGATAGGATGGACCCAAGTTATTAAATACACCGTCAATCAACCGCTTCGACAAGAGGACACCAATATCGTATATTGCCCGAGTGGCGTGGTGGTAATATGTTCGTCTACCACCGTGAAGGAACCTGTCAGGGTCCCAGGTTCAAACTCGAGGGAGGATATAGATAAGATATTTTCCCTAAGCTTGAGGCTACTACCGATAGACAGCGCTTTCATTTCCAACCCATCTCATTAATGGCAGTAAATTGCAATATAGCGATATGGCCAGAGTTGGTGTTTGATGTAGTATCGTATAGTAGGGATACTTCCCCCAGGTTGTGGTGTCGCAGAGAGTTTTCTCTAATAGGGTTGTTAATAAATAGAATAGCTTACGTCCCCCAGGGGGTTAATAAATTCTAACAAAATTGACACGTAAAAAAAAAAGGACGATAAACATAGTGGGATAAATCAAGAAGCTGTCTTCTCCTCGTTGTGCAATTTGTTTGTTGTGGCCTTTGTGTTTGTATTTGAAGGATATAAACGGATATATTTAAATTATATGACTTTTTACACTGTAATAATTAAAATAAGATAATAAGTATATTATTTTCTATATAATCTTGTAACTTTTCAAAACTTCTGCTTCTTGGCAACAAAACGAACAAAAATATTATGTTTATTACTTGATATTTGAATCGTATGGACTGAGACCACTTGTGTGTCAAAAGTACATGCTCCAAATATGCAATAGAAATCTTTGCTTATGATGGTGAAGTATATTATATTCTTGGAATTTCATAAGTTGGTATAGAATGTTTTTTCTGTGATCCGAACGCATTTCATATTTTCTTTACACTTTGCAATTCCATGATATAAGGAAGGTGCATCACAGGTTATGCGTAGACTAGTCAAAAAAAGAATGAGAATGATTTTATTTACAGAATACGATATAGTTAGGGTCTAGCTTGATATATCCTCTTTTCTGAAATATTCGTTTGATTTGAACGCTGAAGCCAATGCATCTGTCATTCTTATGAAAAAGTGCAAGAAACGTAGTAAAGTATTGCTTATGATGTTTCTTACCGATATGCACACACTTTTTCCAGTACAGCTGCTAATGAGTGAAATCGTTGGATTTCTGTCCCTGATTGCATTTGAGGAATTTAAAAAAAAGTACATAGAACCATAGAAAAAGAACAAGAAATGTATGGTTAGTGGCTTGCCGGATATTCGACAATGATACAAATCGGGGTTTCGGGCCAATTGTTCCTCTCATTAAGCCCACTACTAAAGACCCGTTCCCACGTATCAAGTAATTTAGTAGTTAACTAATTTTAAGTCGTCAGGTAATTTAAAATGAATGTAGACGTTAAAAGCGGGTCCAGTTGCTAAGTTGTCAAGTGATTTTGTTGTCAAGTAGACAAGTAGGATAGAATCCAATTCATTTTCTCTGTCAAGTAGACTCTACGCGCATGCGCCAGTTGGCGTGGCCTCGTATTATCCAATGAGCATTCACTACTTGATCACTTACTAACTGATTTTAATAGTCGACGAGACATTTGTCTATTTAACTACTAAACCACTTGTCAACTAAATTACAGTAAAACCCCTCTTAACGAACACCTCTCTTTTACGGACCAATTTTTTTGTCCCGTCGGTGGCCGCAAATGAGAGGTTTTACTATACCTGACGGGTATAAACGGGACTCAGTGGTTGAGGCAAGTTTAAAAGAAAAATATCCTATAAAAACATGGCTTCATAGCAAGTCCTCCAAGCGAGTCCAAAAATGGCAGACTCGCTGGGTCAAGTCTCTCAATGACCACTATTTCAAATAAGATTATATCATTATTGGTGCATGGAAATAAGTTAAATAGATTCCGAGTTAGATTCAAATAAAGTCATATTATTCACGGCCATTTTAGGTGTACAATTTGAGTGTGTTTACGAAATATTATCACATTTAATACAGTAACGGATATCATAACAAGAACACGCGTCAGCAACACATGTAAGCGGGAAACTTAGAAACATTATTGCAAATGAGTTTCAAGTAGGATCTTGCACATGAGGCTCTAATAGTTCAGGAATTGGCATTACTTTTCGACAGAAAAAGCTAATGTAAATGTGAAAGCATAAAACAGAAAGTTAGAAATTAGTGATGTCTATAAAACCTTTAAAAATAACCAAAAATATTGTGCAGGAAAGATATATCACTAAGTGTAACGGATAGAAAGATATATATTAATTGCTTTAATATACTAGTAAGGCCAGTTAGTTACTTTGTCTACCAATTGATGCTACAAACGATTATTATCTGATAATAATTCCCCTTTAAATTGATTTTATTTAAGTTCTCAGCTGTATTAAATCTGTTCTGAAATCAAGTAGATTATGTACGTGAAATGCAAATGGCGCTATTAAAATTCGTGATTTCTCTATGTGAACTCATCTAAGAAGCAATCATCTGCACACAGACTTATGTAGACATAGGAATTCAAAACCGGCATAATGTCATTTCAAGAAAATACCCATTTCCGTAATTTCAGAGCTTGTATCAAACTAAACATGCTTCTAGTTATGTCTCTTCCACCGTCGACTAAAATTGAATCTGTTGAGGAATAACTATTATTCTTGAAATTTCTTGATACCAAGCACGGATTATAAGAGATCATGTACTAATAAATCCTTATACATTTACTGTAATGTCATCGTTACCACGATTCCGGTATATGTTACAAAATATTTATTGAAAAACTGACACGAAATTTATATTTAAGCAATAAAAATGATTTGTATTTAACTTTTTTTTTCCAACTTGATTTTTAGCCGTTTTTATGGATGAGCAACGTTTAGCGAAATTGCAATTTCTTAAACCCACGAGATGGTTCGTTTCTCACCCTGTGTTTCTAAATTCTCCTCTGGAAAAAAAGAAGCTCTATTGCATATATCCTTTCGCAATAAGAGATGCTCCTATTGGCAGAGAAGAGTAAGATAAAATGAAATAAAATGAAAAAAAAATGCAATTTGAGTTTTTCAACCTTGCCAGAAATGACACATTTGCATTTTCCGACTCGACGACATCGGGAGAGGAAAGCCTAAAGAAGACCATGAAAGAACGGTAGATGGTGGTGGTACCACTGAAAAACTGTGAGTACTAAGAAAAAAAAAATTAGGGAGCAAAATATTCGTAAGTGGAGAAAAAATATAAAAAAAATACGTAAAAAACCCCATATATATATATAGGAGGAGCAATTTTAAAAGAAGTTTTGGTCCCGTGCGTATGGAGGGGGGGGGGGATTCGCCAGCTTAATGTTTCATTACTGCGTTCCGGGCTATAGCTCGGGAAGGCGATGTGCAGGAGAGCCAATTTCGCTGAGGATTACACTTCTTTCCTTTTGAGCTTCAGCAACTGAAGAGAGAAGAAATCTCAAGCTGAAGCAAAATCGAAGACAGATTCTGCCGGGCGAATACTCTGGCAAAACGACAAGGGATGCTGTATATAAATTAGAAATTTGCCCTTTAATTATCTCTCTGATTTTGTTCAGTGTTTATCTTTTGTTTAGTTCCACCATCCAATCGCTTCTCTCCACATACGCTGTCTCTTTCATCTTTTCAAGAAGTTGTGCGCGACCACTCACTCCTCTTCAATTTTTAAAGTGGCGTTCATTTTCGAGCCAAGTGAAGAATCCAAAAATGATATCCTTAAAAATAAGATTTCCCTCCCGGAAACTCCAAGAATTATAAGGAGCAATTTCAAAAACACTCTTAGATTCATATATTTTGTTTTATTCTCTCGCCGCCGCTCCCCCCACGTTTAGATATTGCTTTCTAGTCATTCGTTTCCTTTTGATTTAAGGGATACGACTTTATTGTGTCGTATGCTTATTTGAAATATTTTCATTTGACATCAGATGAAATATTAAAGCTCATTTGCGTTTCATGTGGCGCATTGGCTAAAGTGGTTTTTAGAGAGCATATTGATACGTTTATCATCGTGATGGGAGAAAACATTTACTTACTGCTTGTGGTATGTATGAGAACACTGCAGTTGAATCGTTTTATGGGACAGGAGCCAAACATCTCGGTTATAACGACATCGAAGACGGCAGGAAATTTTTCCGTTATAGCAGACGTGTCGTTACAACCGAGATTTAAGTTTAGGAAACATATTTTGACAAAAATACAGAGTGCATAGTTAATTCATCTCGCCGCAAATTACTGGCAAACCGTTCACATCCTAGAGTCATACTTCCAAAGAGAAAAGTATCCAAATAACGTTTTGATTTCATACAAGAAATTCATATTGAAAAGTTTCGTATAGCTATAATGCAGCAACCCTATAACAGCAATAGAAAACAATTACAACAACCTAAAAATGAGCAATAAAAAACCAATAATCATGATGAAATATACAGTGAAACTTGTCTTAGGCCGGTATTACGCTATAAAAGTTTCATAAAATTTCATTTATAAAACTTGAAAAATTCAACCAATAAGGCTATGGGTTGCATTTTTCGAATGTAACCGATAACCTTATTGGTTAAATTATTCAAGTTTTATAAATGAAACTTTTATAGTGTAATTCTGGCCTAAGGCGGGCACTGTATGAGACGGAAACCTGTCTTAAATGGAATCAAAAACAATCAGTTTATTCAATGATGAATGTTTTGATTTGCACCGTTATAAAACAGAAATCTGGCGGTAAGCTATTCCATTCATTAATAACCCCATTAGAGAAAAATTCTCTGTGACACCACAACCTGGAATTGTCCATTACTGAACAATACTGGTGCCCCCTTGTCGAATCAGTTGATTGACGGTTGAATAACTCATGGTCCATCCTATCTATCCCATTAAGAATTTTGAACACTTCGATCATATCCCTCCGACACCTGTGTAATTCCAATGTAAACATATTCAAGAAATCGAGTCTTTTTTCAGTCTTTCTTCATTGTACAGTAGTACAATTTATAACTTATTTAAATTACTTTCTTCCCTGATTCTAGTAAAGATCATAGGGAATGTTCCGTATACGGGTCATGTCAGTAAGGAGCGCGTGAAGATCCAAACATCTTTTTCTCAATATTGATTTGAATGGAGCCACAAACAAACATTCCCTCAATGTGATGAGCTTTAATTCTAGGAAATTCTTGGGATAACTCCATAAAAATGAAAGAAAACTGTACGAAAAATGTATCGTTACATCCGAAGTCGTTGTGTTTTCATCGACGTTATAAACAAGGTTCATAGCCATTTCTCTATATGAAGAAGAGCCCACTACGCCAATTATTGACATTATAGTGGGGCTGTCGCGACAACCCAGGTCGTTATAACCGAGTTTAGCTGTACATAAATAACCGGCTAAAATAATTAAATATTTACATTATATAAAAACTCAGAAAAAACATAAATAATTGAACTATTTTTTCAATATCAGAAAAAAAAATATTGCTTTATAAAATTTCAATAATGCTCAAAATTTCCGAAAATCAATAAAAAAAAGTATGAATTAGTCAGCAACAGTTTATATGCTCCTAAATTCTTGTAAAGTGGTAGAATTGTTTCCCCCCATGCTGTACCTTAACCTCAAGCTGTCATCACGATATTCCAAGTCAATTTATTCTTATACAGCTGCACAATCTCGCGCACGTTTGCCCGCAGACCAATCCGGTTCGAAACGCAGGTGTATTTGTTCCGTGACCAGCATGCACTTCATTCAGGAGGGGGTGGAACGAATTACAAGGGTGTCTACAATGCAAGATAACGGATAAGATATCGCTAGTAATTATCATCAAAACACGCGCCAACTTCACCGTCGTCAACTGCGCATGGCCGATCTCTGGGCTATCGGAAAGGCCTTTTCACCTAATTAGTGATAACAAAACGTGCTGCATTTCGAATTAGTGACCTAATCTGATGAAGGTCATTGATGACTTATTATCTTGGCAGTTTTGTATAAGCACATCGTGTAGAAAATTATCGGCGGAATAATATATTTCACGAAAAAAAGAAAAAAAAAATAGGTGGCAAAGATACAGTTAATTTCTTGTGAATCAAGACGGCTGGATTTTTATATCTAGACATGACTGTAACATATTTGACATCGATAATATAAAACCAATTTATTTATTTATTTTAATTTTTTTTTTTTGGTGCTTTTATGACATATATTTATGATGTATTTGCTACGGTAAATGTGATAAATCCGATTAATTATGCACAATTGCCGAACATTTTGGTAAGTTTGATAAATTCCCCTAAATTAATCGCTTTTACCGGCGATTATGCATAATATCCACGCGTCGCGTCGTTGGTAAGCATGACAAATCGTACTCTATGACATACTGCAGAATAATAATTCACACATGTATTGCATCATTATATCGGGGTGCAATCGTAAAATTTGTTATCATTATACCGGGGTTGGACTATATTCATCACGCACACTAGACTTGGTTGGAATTCCTTCATATTTATCAAATTTGTCGATTACACTAGGGTAATATGCATAATAATATATAAAAACAATAAATTTCAAGTGTTTATCAAATTTACCAACGACTCTTGGGTATTATGCATATTCGCCGGTAAAAGTGATGAATTTATCAAACATACCAAGACGATTGATAAGTACGCATAACAAACGACCCATCACATTTACCGTAACATATACACTTTAAACTCCCTCTTTAATATCAAGTATGCTTCAACCATTTGGAGCCCATTGCAAAACTTACCATATCAGGAATCTTAGAACCATTCAAAATGATTTTTCAGGTATTTATATACATTTAAAAATACGGTAGACTCTCGATGATCCGGCCGTGCGCTAGTCTGTTCCGTCAAATAATCTGGCCTTTTCACGTAGATTTTCATCGAGCCTCCCTAGCCACCCCCATAGAAGATAAAAACATGATGTCACTGCTTGTCTGTATATTAAGAAGTTTATGTTATTTGAAAAGGCTTTTTTAATTAACTTCCAATAATCGGGTGATTTCGATAATCCGGTACACCCTGGTCGGATATGTGCCGGATTAGCGAGAGTTTTGTATATGATCTTTATAACAATATTTTATCTGTCATTCTTTAAAGGTAACAGATTACAGAACATTTTTTCTCAAAACATTGCGATTTTTACAAAAAGTGTGGTTTCAATCATAATAGTGTATAAAACAGGATAATTCAGTGAAATTTCTGAAATATTACTGAATCTTTTTGAGATATTTTATATTATGTTACCAAAATTAGCTTATTTTCAGCACTTACGCCAGACATTGTACACCGAAAACTACAGCATATATTCAAATAGTTTTGGTACTGTATGTTGCTGTGACTTTTTATTGTGCAACGTACTAAAAGATTTAAGGTGCACAAAATATTCTCGGATATATGGCAGTTTTTGTGAAACAATAGGTGGATTTTCACAAAAACCTCAAAATATTTTATTCAAACTGTGAGGTAGCAAATTATAAACATATAGCAGAGATTCTAGTTCATTACACAGCTAATGCTGACAAGCTTCATGAGAATATCTTGCACAGTTTTTGAGAAATTTAGTGTCCAGTGGAATATAGTAACGAAAAAAAGGAATCTTAAAAAACAACAACAACATTTGAAAATTGTTGCATTTGAAATCTCTGTTGCAGATGATTTAAATCAACCCTAACTTTATTGTTATTTATTTTATGAATAAGAATAAAACAGTTTTTTTGCATTTTGTGTAAAACACATTCAAATAAATTTATAAAAGTATTTTCAACAATTTTCGAAAAATCTAATATAATGAGTCATAATATTGATTTTTATTTCATAACCTGAAAAATCTTCCTTATGATCCCTTTAGGGGTTGAATTTTGAAATATCCCTTCTTAGTGAGTCTCTACATTATACAGTGAAACCTGTCTAAGACGGACACTGTATGAGACATAGACCTGTCGCGAATGGAACAGAGAAGTAGTTTGGTGGATTATTTCAGTTTTTTTTTTCAATTACGGGAAATCTCTTTAAGACAGAGACTATCTAACGCGGAAACGGGAGTCATATTTAGTCAATTTTTAAATAAAGAAACCAGATGAAACGGAAAAAATGTTTGTGTTAGCGTGCAAGATTCTGTATTTTGAATGGGGAAAAGAGTAAGTCGTACTGATCTCTCTTTTGTTAGGAAAGTCTTTATAGGCCACGCGTTAAGTGATTTAGTAGTTAACTAAATTTTAAGTTGTAAAATGCTCAAAAAAGTGTCCACACGTTAAGTGGATTTAGTAAACGCTAATTGGATGATTTTTATGTCACCCACTGGCGCATGCGCCAAGGTCTACTTAAGTGGAAAAAATAGAATCGGGTTCATACACCAACTAACTAAATCACTAAATTACTTAATTACTTACCTACTAAACGGACCTTATCGTCTGCATACATTTTAAAGTACTTGACAATCACTTAATGTATGTAAACGGGCCTTTGTTTCTTGGAAAAATGAGGAATGCTTATTATCTATCTGAACCGGTTCTAGAAATAAGGGATAGGTTTGGGTGGAAGCGAATTTATTATTCAAAATCTAGTAAAAGTCTGTTTAGCATTTCATCTATGATGGAAAAGGTAATTTTTGTTAGAATACACTCCTTATTCTTGGAAAAATGTTGATAATTTTTATTTAAACTGATTCGGGAGAGGAATAGGAGAGGGAGACTAAATTATTTTTCATAATTTGGTTTTCGTTCAGTGTAGAGATGGCCACCGGCCGCAAGAAACATATAATGAATTTGAACACAAATACGGAGTTCATAAAGGCAAATAAAAGCAAAATGTAAGTGTTACAGATATGTAGAATGTTTCTTTCACAAACGTGAAAGTTGTCGATCTCATTTTCACTATTAGGTACATAATTTCTCAATTTTTAAATATTGAAAAAAAAATACTTTTGACAAAAGTAAGTGTTCGTTCTATTAACTATTCGGGAGAACGTTTAATAGTGGAGTTGAACTATTTGTGCTTTAAATAAATAAATAAATAAATAAATAAATATATATATATATATGATGTTTCAAATGCATAAGCAATTTGAAATAGGAAACATAAAAAAAATTCAGAATGATAATATGCATGTCTCTGTTTGATATTCGGTGGTTTATAGTACTTAGGGTGATATTTTCAAAATTTAAGTTTCACAAAACGACAGAAATAAATCACTGCGTATATTTTTCTGTGTACCTTAATAAAACGGAAAGCTGTCTGGAACGGAAAAATAATTTCAGTCTTTGACGTTCCGTTTTATACAATTTTCACTGTAAAATAAAACTACTCCAAATTTCATATTTACAGTGTTAGGGGTTTCGGCTCGGCGATGATGTCAGTTAGTCAGGATATATTATATTATACGTTTAGATTGTTTATTTGCGTGCACACTTACAATAATCATATTGGTGAATACAATGAGCTACATTTTGATATTTTTCATTCATCTCTTACTGATTTCAGAAGGTTTTGTAACTGTATTGTACACAGGGTGATTCAGAATTGATGGGACAAACTTTAAGGGATATAAGGGACAAAAAATGCTTTTTAGGACAGAATATACCTAAATAGGCTTTTTCCGTCAAAGAATATGTGGCCAAATATGAAAAGTTAAGGTGCAACCACTGGAATAATAGACATTGGTGGCACATTAATGAAACTAATTTCGTTGATGAGGTCCTCAAAGGGTGCAATGGGAATCACGTGCACAATGCCCAAGAGATGGAACCATAAAAGGAAATAAAGTGATAATAGAGAACGGGGATTCTCGAGTTCCATGTAATGGGCTTGCCATTTCCAATTCATTGTAGCAGAAATGTAGTGTTTAAGAGTGGTTCCGTATTTCATTTTATTAAAACCTCATGCATTAAAATTTTGGTTCACATTGTAGCGAGGACCATCAAGATCATGCTGCGCCAAAGAATGACCCAAATGGTATAATGAATTGTGATAGATCTTTTTTTGCATTAAACAGTGTGCACCACAAGGAGGTTTACCACATAACACCCTTGGATGCTGAATAGCGCTATATATCGCAGTGAATCCATCGGAAAAATATAATAATTCAATACTAGTTAAGTGCTATTGTACCTTCTCTAGAAGCACCTTTCTATTGCTTTTGACATTGTGATTCAACCCCACATTCTATGACCGAAAATGCTTGTTTAAATGTCTTATATCCCTTCTTAAAGTTCGTTCCATGAATTTAGAATCACCCTGTATATTTTATTCTCATATGTGTGAATAGTTTTTGTATTTTATATAAATTTTTATTATTTTATTACATCAAGAGAAATAGATTTGGACCTGTTTTTCTCCTTGTCTTTTTAAATAGATAAATATAATTTAAGCTGACTCAATCTTGTAACACTATGGATTACACTATAAAAGTTCTTTCATAAAACTTGAAAAATGCAACCAATCAATTTATCTGTTACATTCAAGCAAATGGATCAGATAAAGTTATTTGTTGTGTTTCTCATGTTTTTTTAATTAAATATGTTATTAAATACTTATGTTTTAAAAAATTATGTTATAACACTTTTATAGTGTAATCCGGCCTTAGGTGTCAGCATTACACTAAAAAAAATTTAATAAAAAAAGTATTCTTACACAACTTGAAAAATGCAACCAATAAGCGTATCGGTTACATTCGAGCGAATGTAACCAATAGGTTTATTGGTTGTTTTTTTTAAAGTTTTGTAAAATATCTTTTAAAAGTAATCCCGGCCTAAAATTCAATATTCTACGTAAATTTTATATAAGATTCCGCACATTTTACCATCGATCGCATAGAAATTATGTTATATGGGGTTTTGTCCAGTATACTACTACTGAACAATACACTTCAGTTTTCTTAGATGCAGTTCGAAACACCGATAGCATAGGTTAAAAAAAAAAACTTAAAGAAAAGGCATTTATTTTATGGAACGAAACAAAATGATGATTGGATCTAAGGATCGAGGTGAAAGCTGGAGTAAATCTACCATTTATTTTTTTTTCTCTCTTTCTCTTTGAATCAGTTCGTTTTCTTAGTTCATTTTTTTTTCTCTCTCTCTTCCATCGAACTGGTAAAAAGTTATTCTAAGGGGTTCGACGTCCAATCAGCTTTCTAAAAGCTTTTCCGTATAGCTGGCTCTTCGCGGTATTTTCGGTAATTACATTGAATGAAAGACGGGAGAACGTCATCAAAAGTAGATGGATCCGTAGAAAGAACACGTCTCCCCTATGAGCTAACCTGAAACTGAGTTGAACTTTTCAGTAAATGCGTTTCGAGTTTCTATATGATCAAATTGAAGAGTAACGCGACCATAAAAATTTTAAAGCAATTTCGAATACTGCTGAGCTATATTAGAACTGACCGGTGGTTTTTCTTCACAACTTCATTTACTTTCATTCAATTTATTTCTGGCATGGCAAAAGTTTCTTAAAGGACATTTTGAGTTTAAGGGAAGTTTTTGCCCCCCTCACTGTGAACATGTGACAATGTTAAACTCCAAATGAATAAAATGAGTTATAACATTTTTAATAATACAATATATAAGGCACAGAGAAAATACACTCAAAGTTGGAAAGAGTGGCACTTCAACTGGAACATCAAAAAGTGGTGGTTACGGCTGATTCCCATAAAGAATAATGCTTACGAAACTAGCATTTAACTTCAACGAAATGTAACATAACGACACATTTTCAGCATTTTTGCTTTCAGTCCTGTGCGGTTTTCTTTCAATAAACACTTCAAGTTTGATTTCAAACTATTTGATGAAATGTTATCGGCATTCTACAGGGTGTCCTGTAAGTGCTAATGAGGATTTAACGTCATCAACCGTCCGTCGTACAGGTAGAACTCAAATATAAGAAATGCTCAAGAAGCGTTCAAAAATTACCCTGCACCAGGTTTGCAAGTGAAAATACAGTGCGTTACAAAATTAAAAAAACCTAATTTCTTTTACGGTTGTTCTTGTTTTCAATCTTACAATTAGAAATTTGTTGCCCTGTATCTCCCGAGGAAACCAGAAAAAAACCTACGTTTCTAAGTGCAATAATCCCTAAGAAATTTGAATTCAGAAATCAGATTAAAGTTATGAAAGAACAGAAAAAACTAACGGATATGGTTATATATTTTCCCTGATTTATACTGCCCTTTCCCAATTTTTCTCCAACTTTTGAATTCGAAATATTGCACTAAGAAACTTGGAATTGTGTGTGTGTGTTTTGATGACTTCGGGAGAGACAGGGCAACAACTTTCTAATCGGAAGTTAGAGGGTAGGGGATTGTATAAAAATTTACATTTGATTTATTTTATTACACACTTTATTTTCACTGGTGCAGGGTAATTTTTGAACGTTTTTCGAGCACCTTTCAAGATGAAACTATACCCCACAACGGACGGTTGAAGAAATAAAGGCCGAATTTGCACCTACAGGACACTGTACATTGTTATTATGACAATAATAAAAGTAATTGTTGCATGACAGTTAAATTGTTCAGTTTTAAATCATTGCTTAATTTAACATTTACAGAGTTACTCGCATCCACGGACTTCTATTAATTTTTCTTTTAATGAATTTTTTTAATGTTAATTTAGAGCTACAGGTATCTCTTCTATTTCTCCAGGGACGGGAATTCTTAACTCTGTTCTGTCCGTGCATTCATCATCTCTTGAAGTTTTATTTTGAAAACACCTCTGGAATTCAGTATAGAGTACCCATTTTAATAGATACGCCATAGTCAAAAACTACTTATTGATCATGTTTGCCTCAAAGACAGGTTTTGAAAGTGTGTTCTGCCTATATGTATACAAAAAGACTCACCTACGGATTGTGAAAGCTTCGTTTACTGCATCGTTGCTCTGCATCATTTGTATCACGGTTTGAAACAGACATTTCATATTAATATTTGTTATTATATTTCATACCATAACAGTCCAAAACTCATCTCCAAAAACTCAACTTTGGTTTTCAACACTTATTTGAGCTCCCTTTAACGTCGCTATAACCGAATTTGACTTTAAATGATTCGAAATCTTCGTTGGAATTTCATTTTTCGTTGCAAAATATAATCAGGCTAATTATGAACATATGCATCACATATATGATCCAGTAACTAAAAATGTGAACCATGTCGTAATTTTTAATCATATATCTTTCAGTTGAGTATTAAAAATAAAATATTCTAACATATAAAAAATTTCTGTGAAAATTAATTTATTTCTACAATTACGTGCAGAAATATCCATACAAAGCATTAAGAATTATTAAAGAATAAGTTATTTATTACAAAATAATTATTATAGGAAGATATGAAAAAATATAATATATCGTGAATTATATATATATATATATTTCAAAAACGTGCAAATATTCTGAAACTAGTATAAAATATTTCACGATCCATTCATTCATTCTCTTGAAAATTGAATTCCCTTTCTTTGTTTGAGAACCTGAGATCTGTTTACTCAGAGGAATTCAATTAGGCGAAGGAGTTTTAAATATCAGTTTCATATGGCAATAAAATAAAATAATTTTCAACATCAACCGGAAAAATAGAAAGATCGCATTATAAGAAGATTACTTTTTTTTTTTTCAAGCAATATGATTTTATGAAAATAAAATAATAAAATATTCTTATATTCAAAATTTTTTGTGAGCTCAAAAAAGAAGATCAAAAGGAAAATGAAATTATTTTCTAATCAAGTCATAAAGAAAATTTCTATGAAAAGCATTTACTTTGGCTAAAAAAGATGATTATTCTGGTAATAATATCCATGCCAGATAGGGTAAATGCTATATGATTGAACTAAACCGTTATATTATGTCGGTATAGATTTGGATCTTTGCGTGAATACACACTATAATACGATTTCGCCATCATTAAATAACATCGCGATGTCATTACCATAATTCGAATAAAGATCTGCTGAAAACTGGGACGTGTGAATTCTATTTTATTTAATAATGTTCAAATAAAATAAATTAAATCAATAAAAGTAATTCAAATAAAATAATGATCTTCAACTTATTTCAGAGAAAGGACTGCCATCTATAACTGTCTTTAGTAGAAGAGTGTCCAACTCTGGAATTGCTGGAAACTAAAATCAGCACAATGCTAATAGGCCAATCTTGTAATAAGGTGTTTAATTAGTGTTGATCGTGTGTATAATCGGCCACAAGCACTGAGAACTCTTGAATGTTTTAATGCATGTCAGTTCTTGAGGAGACAAGCTGTTCTTCAAATTACTGAACATACATTACACAAAGCACTAGGCATACTGTACATGTGCAGTCACTGGATGGGAATTGACCCGAGTTGTCGTGGTCATGTAAAAAAACTCAATTATTGTGATTATCTTTGAAAAGTTCTATTCCGCGTGCACTGTTATTTTCAATTTTCAGTTGACATAGGACATTTCATTTGCTGTAACCATATCGGAAAACTACCTACGTACTTGATAGTACCGTATTCTAGCGTGAGAGAATGGGTGACAATGGAGATAATTACGCTGAAGAGGACTGGATGCCTAATAAATGTAACATCAAGGGAATATTGGGTAAAAGTACGCATGCATTTTAATGGCTGTTAGCAACACAGCAAGTAAAAGTGACTATGAACAAGTCAACACGGGTGTTTGAAAGTGTCTTTAGAAACCATTTATTGATATTATCTTCGATGCCATCAGTTTATTAGGTAAAATGGGTTTTTTTTTATATTAGTGTTTGATTTTTTTATCTGCAGAACAGAACATTTCCTGCTAAACAATATTGTCCCCGTCCTGCTAGAAGCACGGAAGTGCAATGTCTTTCGAGAAAAAAGAATGTGGAGGAAATATGTGACGTTTGAATGTTCAATCTATTCATGTTACTATATGAAAGTTATTTTCTTAAAATGTTTTGCAACATGCGTTTCAATAGGGATACGCATTCACATTCCAGCCAAAGCTTAAATCTCAAAATAAGGTATCTAAGCAGCTGATAAAAGAAAGTGAACATTTGCACATTCATGCTTCTAGCATGAGCGGAACGATACGGTAACGTTACAATGCGATTCTATGTTTGGCTGCTGCTATCTCTCAGGAATTTGGAAAAGGAATACACGTTTGAACATAACTGTGATGCGAGTTTTCTCGGTTAAAATAAAGTTAAATATGGCAGTGTAGAAAGCAAAGGCCGGCCGATATTTTAAATGCAAGGAAAAGGGTAACTGTATTGACAAAACCCTGAAAAGACAGGAAAAAAACTATCAAAACTCTTTCGAAATAGCGATTCTCTCAGAAAGTTTTATCATGCAAAGAAAGTTCATTTGCCCAGTTTTTAGTAGTGTTTGAAAAATCCTACAGTGAAGATTGGACTTTGGTGTGGAATTTGGTGTGGATTGGACTTTGATTGTTAATAAATGAATAGCTTACCCCCGGAGGTAGTAAATTGTAACACAATTGACACGTTTAAAAAGAAATACGATAAACATGTTGGGGTAAATCGAGAAGCTATCCATTCTTAGAATAAGACAACCATAAGTAATCTTTATGGGCATCGTATAATATTTTATCATGTGTATATATTGTTTATAATTTGTGTTAATTGCATTTTTAATTGGGTTGCTGTATTTTTGAAATATAAGACAACCATATTTTTATGGGCATCTTTTTATCAGCCACCTCGTTGGGCATTTTGTCTGTTGGGGCGTTGTATTTGTATCTGTAATATGTAAGAAGTAGGAGCATGCGAGGAATACTGTAGTTACGAGGCGTACGAGGACATTCGTTTGGGGCCACTATTAAATATTTGGATGCCTATTCTTGGCCACACACTCTGTATATCCGAGAAGGAAGAAAAGAGTAAGCAATCGTTATTTCTTTTTAGAAAATTTGTAACTCATTTGTTTATAAAGTTACTGCTTTAATTTCTCGTACTTCCATTTTTCATTGAATAAACTTTCATGAAATCATTTTTGGGAATTTTTTCTCTCTCAAGTTTCATTTTTTTATGATCAAATATCCGTTAGGTGCATAATCTTACCTTAATTTTCCCCCACATGATAACATTAACTGGAACTGGAAATGTCATTTCATAATAGTCACAAGATTGTTGTTAGATTACAAAAGCGAAGAAATTGTAGGCTTATGCGTATTTTGTAGAGGAATATGTGAGGGCATGGAAAATAGGTAGAATATTTATCAATCGATGTTGCCCCAAGTGCTGATATTGTTTTATAATATGTCAGCAACTCTCCAATCAATGGGATAGGATTAAAAATGCCGACAAGGATCAGGATACAACATTCTCTCCATTATTAAGAGTTATATTGCCAATAGCAATTTGATTATTTTCATAATCCATGGTGGAGAAAAGACAAGCTAAATGGCCAACAAGCTAAGCTCTCACATTTTCCAATTAGATTAATTAGGTTGAACTATTTTTTTCAATTGCTTCAACGTTTAAAATTTTAGTACCAAAATTAAAAGATGGATGTGAATCTGCAGCCATTGAGAAAGATATGCAATAAGCTAGTCAATACAAATGTACTTCAAAACAGACTAAAGGTTTGAATAACTTGATTAAATTTTTCCAAAAGTATTGATAAGAATATCTACCAATTCAATCAAACAAATTCGACCAATAAATATCACAACAATGCATTGTATTGAAAGGAATAGATAATATTGTTTCGAAAAACATTATTCTTGAAGCAAAAAGGATTGAAAAATATTTTTTTTCAACGGTTTATTTTTGAACGGTTAAAAGTTATTAATATTGTGCATAACACATTTGAATTTATTTTCTTAAATCTCATATATACTATTATATGATATCATCGCACCTAAAACTCTTGCAACTGCTTTTAACTCATCTTTTCTATTACCCTCTAACAAATATGTGAAGATACTCGAGGTTTTCTAACGCGTATACAAGAACACGAGTAGTTCTTCTGTAGGCGGATAAGCTCCACACTGTTTGTGTTCGTTTATGAATATCTGAAAGCGATCTACTTCCTGTATCTGATGTAGAGAAAAATTCTACGCAAAGAATTTTTTTATTACACACAAGCAAATGCGAGTGACAAGTCAAACATATTAAGCAGAAAAATAAATGTAGCTCGTATCATTCATGAAATATGTGCGAAACTGGTTGAAAATTCGCAACAAAATATAAAAAAAATGAATGTTTCTTTTGTCAATAAAAACATAACGGCGAATATACTCATGTTTGAAACGTTATCATAATAGTTGCTATGAAATTCCATAATTTTAATCTGTGTTTGAGGTACAATATTCTAGAATTTAGTTTGAACTACTTTAATTTGGTAATGATGATGAGTCTGCATTTTTAGACGAAAGAGAAAAAATATTATGAAGTAACTACTTAGGCTCTTTTTTAACGTATGGGAATCAGATAAACTAGATCTATTGAGCGGATTAAAATAAATTGTGAAATATTTACATCACTTGTATAAGAAAAAGTCACGCACACACGGAATAAACATATTGTGGAGTGTATAATCCGATGTGAACGGGACCTAGACCATTTCGGATTACTGAAAAAACGGATTATCCAAAAAGTGATAGAAAATAGCTTTCTCAGTGGAAGGGGTCCTAATCCTAATTCTACCTATTTTGCCCTTAAATCAATGGCTTAATTCATTACACACCTTTCAAGACCATATGCTCTCGTTAAGGGAAGCTAACAAGGGCTCCGGGTTCTACGGTGCTCGATAGTTTTTTTTTTGTACTATAATTTTGCTGCTACAGATGGAGTCTGGGGATTCACCGCAGACCCCCAGTCTACGGATCAAAACCTCTTTCCAACTGAAATTATTCTTCTGCCCCTTTACTCTTTCTTTCTCTTATTTCAACTCGGAGTGATTGTATGTAAAATAGCTATATGAATTTGTTTTTATGTTTCTAATATGCGGTTTCTGCAGAACAGTAATTAGGTTTCTTGTGGTTGTGTATACTAAAAAAAATTATAAATTATGGAAATTACCTTCATCCCTGATTTCACTAAAGATTGAAACATTTTGATAGAGGAAAATCGCCGTAATTTAGCGGTAGATATTGAATGAAAGCCCATAATAATACGTAGTCATCTAAGTAGAAGTTTCGGAAACGAAATGTATCAGATAAAAGTTAGGTTGAATCTCAATCTATGTCTTAAGAATGTTCCAGAAATATTTCATGAATTCGCTCAGCTTTCGTGTTGATTTTGCTGCTTCATTTGTGTTACAAGACTCGGGAGTGTTCGATTTACGCAACATTGCAACCGGGCCTATGAGCAATTTTCCTGAAGGCAACACCACCTATTGGAAGATGATCACGTTCGCTCCCAGTAATTAAGCTCAAAGTGAAGACTACGAAAAGAAGCCTGCTGCGAGCACTCGGACAATCCATTCTCCTTTCAGTCCGAGCAATCAGGAATCTATTATTCTTGTCGCCGGGAGAATGGTGGCGATCATTAAGTTGGTTACGAGGGCGATGTCCCGTTCAATATACAGAATCGAACAACAGCAAAACTCCTCTCATGGACACACGGCAAACTAATGAACGCCAGTCTGACTCTCTTCTGGAAAAATGTTTTCCATCGTACCCATTACGTTAGACACAGTTCATTATTGGAGGCAATACAAATAAAATGAGAACCAAAAACAGCACATTCGAATCCATTATTGGTCTCGTATTATTGTTATTATTACTATTACTTTCGACAAGACAATTTCTACGGCTGACATTCTTAAACAAAATTTTTACCCGATACATATACAGGGTGGTTATAAATATACTGACACTGCTCAGACATATGTATAGCGCCCATTCTGATGGAGATATTTTGATGAAACTTGGTATATAGAATACATATATGGACTATGGGGAAAAGAAAAATTAGATAAAAGCAGTTCAATTTTTGATCACCAGGTGAAAAAGTGGTGCTTTTTTGTTGCTGTTGTCTTTTTTCCATGCTCCAAATAATGTGACCAGGTTTAAATAAAATACGTCCACCCCACAGCGGGTGCTATATAGGACAGGGTAGAGTGTCAGTATAAATATCACTTTAATTATACTGACACTACTCTGACCGATGTAGCGCCCATTGTGGGGGGACGTGTATTTCATTGAAACTTGGTATATACGTTACTTGGACCATGGGAAAAGACAACTGCGATAAAAAAAGCTCCACTTTTTCACGTGGTGGTGAAAAATTAAACTATTTGTTTTTATTAAATCTTTATCTTCTCCATGGTCCACATATTATATATACATATAACAAGTTTCAAATACCCCCATCTGAATGGGCGGTACATAAGTCTGAGTAGAGTCAGTTTATTTAAAACCATCCTGTATTTGTGAACTTTTAGCCTTTTCTTCTCATAGCAAAATGAATTTCTACAAATTTGGTATTTAGGGCGTTTAAATTGAAAATGAATTGATGATTATAAATTTTGAGACAAATAATCTGGTATTTATCAATAAAAGAAAAAAATTCTGTAAAAAAATATTTAACATTTTTGTCTGTCAATTTTAAATCATAAACGATTGAATTGTATATTATTAAACTTTATTTTAATGTGAAAAAAAAACTAAATTTATTTTCACTAAGCAATTTTTGCTTTTTATCATCATTTTCTTTGAACTCGCAATTCGTGGTTAGAAGGAATCAAAATGTGCGCATCTTGAGGAGTACGAATTGAGAACTGCCTGGCAATATGCCAAAGACCGATGATTCATGGTCCAAGAAACGAACATTTAAAATTTTCTTTTATAGAATTCTTTCCAGGGGCAGTAAATTTAACAATAGAAGGTGAGCGCAAACCCTTATCCTATAACTTGTAGATATCAGTTTCAAAATGAAATGTCTGAGTGACTTGTTGAGAAACAAAATTTGAATTGATGATTTATTTTTGGGAAAAAACACAAATTTTAATTTTTCAAAGTAAATTTTTGAAAGAATTTTTCTTACATATTTTTAAAATCAATATGTGATAAATCCATGATAGATATTCAATCCTTCTCATTATTAACCCGTTTATATTATATCCCCAGTCGGAATATTTTACAGAATGGTAATTGTTCCTTTATCACCAAAAGTGGAATAATCCACTCGTACCAATCGTCAGTTTACTCAAATATGAATCGGGCTTGGGCAATTGCAAAGCGTGTGGCATAAGCAGGCGACAAAATTTTAGGTGCCATAAAAATGAAATAAATTACGTTCATTGCGTATTTCGCCACAGCTGCCTAATAAAGCCCTAGATTGAACTTCTAATGATTATTGACAAGAAACCATCAACTCACGCGGGGGTACAACAGAAACGGTGACAACAGGACCACAGAAAAAGATTGCTACCTCAGGGAATCCCACAGTGAGGGGTTAGCGCATTCACCTTTCAGTGAGTAAAAAAAAAGGCAAAATGTCTGACGCTGCCATTCAGAATCGGCAATAACTTATAGGTCCCAGTTGCGTAATTACAATTCTTACATTTTTAGTAACACAAGAGGCATTAGAACGCAGTGATTGAATACTAGAAGCAAAAGAAAAATAGCAAGACGTCACGAGGAGCGGAGCTTGGACGCAACTGAATTTTGCCAAATAACTTGCTAGGCGCATTTTAGTAGACGGGCCTTTATGAGCCCTATGAGGAACCCTTTGTGCTCCTCAAAGAGGATTTTTTGAAATTATAAAATAAAACAATGAAATCTAAAACAAGAATCAAAAACCACCTGCAACCACGTGAAAAAAAAACACTATTCAACTTCACTAAATGTAAATTTCTTTAAGTATTTCACTATGAGTGACGTAATGGTTCATCATTCATTCTGACCAATCACAATAGGCTAAATGCTTTATAGTGTATCTAGGAATGTAAGGTCTGCTTATACGCGGCCTGGCTCGTATGCCAAACATCATCGTGGTGTGACAAAAATGATCGCTTATCAATGACACCATCCACAAACCTTATTTACATGCCTTTTAAGCCCGTACTAGCCTTATTACCACCTTCATACAGATAGTGTGGGAGGCCTCAAAATGACTAATTATCTTACCATGTTATGGTAATTTCTGTAAAACAGTCCTTTATTTCAAATTTCTCACAAAGGTATGGCAGAGAAATACTCGCATCCTCAATTTATTTTATTTTTTTGGCTTTTCCATGTGCCCGCGTCGAGTATGTGGGTGAAGAAAAAAATACATGCCAAGAATTTTCATATCCCACGGGCATGTCAGGCTATAATAGATTTGCCCAGGAAACTGCATTCAATTTGGGCTGCTGCATTTTTGAATTCTTATTTGACATTCACATTTTCATGATTTTTTAGCCATCTCGTTGGGCATTTAGTCTGTTGTGGCCTTGGTATTTGCATTTGTATCTAACCTATCATTACGTCCTACAAAATAAGTGGAACTTTAGAATACCTTTTAAAAATGCGTTCATTAATACAACACAAAATATCATTTTTTATAAGTAATGTAATGGAATAAACATGGTCCTAAGTATATTTATTCAGAAGACATGGAAGTCTTGTTCCAAAAAAAAATAGTGTATGACTATTTTTTATGTTCTGTACTGTTATTCTATTCAAGTTTGAATTTTTGCTGCATAAATATGTTTTCCAATATACCATGAAGTATCCAAAGATACCTAGGGAAACATCTACTCTCTGTATATATGAAAATCCTAAAAATCTCTATTATATATATACACACACACACACACATATATATAAATATTTTTTTTTTGTTCCGAATACTTCAAAAGCCGGACGGTGAAACCCTACGTAAGGTTTTGGTTATGGTGATGTGGAAAATGATGTAGTACTTCCTTTTCGTATTTCATGTTATTATCGAGAGGAGCTTCTTTATTCCGAGCGTCAAGTAAGATGCCAAGCTGTGAGGTACGAGCATGGGAGATGAGTAAAAAATAAATAAATATATATATATATATATATATATATATTATATATATATATATTCTGGAATTCTATTCTCCCTTACTTTTATTTATTTATTTTATTATTATTTTTCCAGTCGTCGTTCCCCGTCTCGAGCTGCTATGTGCTGGGTATTGTATTTTGTATTTTTTTAAATACTATTCGATACATTTTTTTACCATTGGAAACTGTAATATAAGCATTTTCCCGAAGAATTTCGATATTTGGACTTTGTTGCATTTTCGTATCAAATTTATACAATTTTTTTTATTTTCACTCCCCCGGTTTTCTGTAATATTTAAGACTTAGACAATTCAGTCAAGAAGAATATCCATCTCAATGTTCAATTTAAATTTGTCTAGACGATATCCACATGCGTACATGCTAGTCGAGTATTTTTTCAGGGATGTTGAACATAGAGAGTTAGATTAAATGCAGATTGTTATATCTATGTGTATTTGTGTGTATTGCATATTTTGCGTTTGATTTTTTTCCCGTGTGCTTCTGGAAATGAAATTACGGAGAATACTTCCTATACCTATGGTATTCGATTCGTATTCGCTTTTGAAAGTAATGATGTTAACGTGGAAGCTTTAAATCTCAAGTGGATAGTAAAGATACGTGTTTTGTCATTCGAAAAAAAAAGTAAATAAGTAAAAAAAGAATGAAATCTAAGAAATAAGATTAAATGAACGCGAACTTTCATTTTAAGGATGGAAATGCACAAACGTTTTCATTTTTCATTTCTCGTCAAGAGAGTTTAAAAGATTTTTACTGTTTAATAAAGTTTTTTTTTTTCATTATTATTATTTCCCCCAAGTTACTCAAGTGTTTTTTAAATAATTTTGCAACGTTCTGAGTTTGCAAATTTTTCTTTTTGTTTTGGTAAGTTAAAAAGAATATATTTATTTTATTTTCTGCGCAAAAAAGAAAAAAAAAAGGAGATGCCCTTTAGTTAAATAATTCAATTTAACATATTTCAAACGAGAGTGAGCAATTATTTGGAAACACTGAATTAATGCATTATACGACAAAAATGGCGCACGTGAGCGAATGAAAAAAAAATGACATAAATAAATAAATAAATAAATATATATATATATATATATATATATATATATGTATAATACGTTACACTTTTTAAAAAAAAAAAAAAATTTCTACTTCAACAATTATACTTGTGTTTTGAGGCATTTTGATTCGTATACGGACATACGAGGTAGTTTTTCTTCGTTTTTTGTCTTATTTATTTTTTTTAGGAAAATGTGTTTTTGTTACTTTTTGAAAAAAAAATTCGAATAATAACTATGAAATTTATGTTTATTAAAGCATATTGAGAGAGAATATGAATTCTCACAAGGTCTACGTATTTTTCATTTTTCAAATTCTAAACTTTAGGCCTCATTTAAGTAAAAATGAGCATCATGCAAATGTAATACAGTTCAGGTGAAATATACTAAATTTTTCACCAATTTAGTATTTATTTCGTATTCGTCAATCTAAATGAAGGACAAAGGAATCTTTGTATTCTAATTGTAAAGTTTCGATAAATAGATATTTTCGATGAAATACCTAGTGTTTCTGTTCGATTATTAATCTACCAATAGTTTTTAATGTATACGAAAGAAAAAAAAGAAAAATGTTTGAAATGGCATGGCAATTCATTGGTGCTTTATTAATGATCGAATTTATAATATACTGGAATTACGTATCGCTTATGTACGTACATGTATATATAAGTGCAATATACTCGATGTTGAACGAAGAACGTTTCTGAAGACTTTAGTATTACCAGTCACGAACCATCCTCAGGACGAGAAAGTTTTCATGTAAAGAATATATCTATACATATATAATAATAATGCACATGTATATGTACTCCACCAATCTGAATGTGCATG
The DNA here is from genome assembly GCF_987345545.1 of Pholcus phalangioides. Taxonomy (NCBI): domain Eukaryota; kingdom Metazoa; phylum Arthropoda; class Arachnida; order Araneae; family Pholcidae; genus Pholcus; species Pholcus phalangioides. Next base: position 37,100,087 of record NW_028301600.1, on the reverse strand, counting down.
AAAGGAAGGCGGTAGATGATTGATCGAGGATGTTGCGAGCTTTCTACATATTGAATATAGAAGACAAATGTTTCAAATATGTTCGAATAACGAACCAAAATACTCGAATGATAGATTATCAAGCTCCAAAGAATAAAATTTGGTACTTTCTTGAGAGCATCTTTTGTTAAATGTTAGCGTTTCGGCAATATCGGCGACTTGTAAGATGAATTTTCTTTCTTATGTATCACAGCAGATTTTATTTTTCCTTAACATTTATAAATTTTTTTGGAACTTGGAGTTCCAGCATTAATATATTGCATCCATATAACATTTTAAAAAAAGTGAATAAATTCAGTTTTTATTCAAGGATCAATCCTATAAAATTTAAAATGTTACCTTCTACTCATGCGAAAATATTGTATGAAATTCTTCATGCAAACATTCTTTCTATATATCAAATATCAATTGATAAATTATATATTTTTCAAGTCCCATCTTTGCTGGATTCAAAATCGAGAAAAATCTTCCGTTATAAAATAAGGAATTTTGTATATATGACACAGAAAAAAAAAACTAATATAGTAAGGAAAAACAGAAACATAGGCTTAGCGAATGTTTGAAAATTGAGAAAGATGCCATGTTTTTGAAGCGTATGAAGTTACGTTTGCAGATTCTGTCACAGGTCCGAATGGCAACGACGTAATACTTCTCTCTTGCTTTTGAAAATACTGCAAGAAAGCGCAGAAGCGGAATAAAAAAATACCAAAATAAGGAGCGGAAACGTATTTTCTCACTGTCAATATATCGCCTTACGAATAACAATCCCCTGTGGGGAATAGGACCCGGAAGTTCCCCTTTCTCGTTTATCAGAAATCGGAATATATAGAGTTCCAAAGAGGATTTTCCACCTTCCATCAAGGGCTTCGACCCACGGGACGTCCAAATCTGCAACTGATAAAGAGAATTAGCGTTGACGGTTATCCTCTCCGTCGCTTCACTGCGGGTTGGACTGTGGATGCTGGAATGAAGAAGAGGCCATGCTAAATCTCAGAAGATTTGGTTGTGACGGCCAGAGAAAACTAGTTTTTGGTTTGAATGATACCCAGAAATGACAGGCAGGGAGTATATCTCTTCCATTTTCCCTTCTAACTTAAATATAAAAGAAAAATGGCTTAAATAAAAAGTATGTCAATTTCAAATGAAAGCTGCCATGTTTAAAGTTTTGTTGCCCATGTCAGGAATAATGACAGTGTTTTGATGTTTAAAAATAATAAGTTATAGGACACTTCCAGACGTTTCTTTTACTTTACCCAATACTATGTATTCACATATAAGTAATAATCAACAATGAAAATTTTAACGTTTCATGCACACATTGAAAAGTCGTTTATTGGTGGAAAATACAGTATATCGTTAACCCTCAGAGTGCTGCCGTCATCCACAGGTGATATTCAGGTGATAACCTGCGCTATCATCCTGTGATTATTTGATTTTTTTTAAAGATGAAATTCTTTCAATGACGGATAGATGGCTCACGCTTATAATACAATATAAGTCCGTCATAAAAAGTATGGCTTATAGCGATAATCTAGCTAGAACAAGTGATTTGCAATGATTGTCAAACAACTAACGTTAAAGATACAAAAAATATTCGATTGTGGTGAGTTGAAAATTGGGAAGCATTTTACTTCCTAAGGAAAAATCAACAAAAGTAAAATGCTGGTTTTTTCTTCTCTCTCTCTTCAAGAATTGAACATGATGACGATTATGATAGCACACGATTCTCGTAAAAATTACTATGAGGTACTTCAAACAAAGAATGGGCTCATAATAGTCAATTATTTGAAATCCCCTCCCCTCTTAATTTTGTGCTTCCTCACTATACACACCAAGAGATCACGAAGCCAGAATCTGTACTTTAAAGACGTTTCTGAATGACTAAAAAAATCGTGATAAAAAACTTAGATTTAGTGAGATTAAAACTCCGATTAGCGGGGAAATGTCAACAAGTTCATATAGCCATAGAAGTGAGAAGTGGCATGATAATTGGGACTTTTAATTGTTTAGTTGGTCGACTAAATCACTTTGACAATACGAAATTCTATGCGAATTTTTATTTATCTTAGAGAATTAACTGCTCTAATACCAAAATCACTGTCATAACTAAAGTTCTCTTTATTCGTTAATGTAAGAACGAAACGATCTGGAAGTAGTTTTGATGTGCAGATAAAGTACCAATTTTCTACAATTTTTTGTAACATGAGAAAAAATTTGGAATTGGCTTACAACTAGAAGTCCGCTATAACGACCATTTTCCTCGTGATTGTGAACTTTATAACGGACTTTTACTGCATTCTAGTTTTTTATTAAATTATATCTCTATTCTCTAACAGGTTTGCTTATACTGTACGGGATGGGTGTACATTGTTGAGTAGTGTACCCCTAATCAGTATTTTGTCGGTGATTGTCTGTTCGAAACCAGATTCTCTGTTTGTTGCACATCTTATTTTTCGATGTATTATATTTACAACGCATGAGTTTGAGTGTCATTTATCTTTCACAAAAAACAACTGAAAAAAGGGGAATTGTTTTTACGCTGCCGCAGTGAGAGAGAAGCATTTCTCCGACTATTCCCGCAGCCCATGGCTTAAATTCATTTATAACTATTTTACTTTACCGCAAACCTATTCCAGTCATATTGCCATACAGCAATTTACTATGGATCTCGTTGGGTCGGGAATCAAGGTGTCATCTGTCGGTGGTCCCCTTATGTTCGGTAGGTAACTAGCTTGTTATTAGTGTCTTTCACCGGGACCGAATCCACGGACCTGACGACAGCCTTCATGGTGGTAGACGAGTACCTTACTACTGCGAACTCGTACACACCTCGGTCATAACAGCAGTTCTAGGTAATACCCATAGAGAATAATGTTAATGAACCTTGCTTATAACGTCAATAAAAATGCTGCGACATCGGATATAACGACACATTTTTTTGTTATTATTCCGTATTATTGATCATAATTACGGTGATAATATGATACGTACCGGGACATTCAGTAATTCTGCACTTCCCGCCTTTTTTTGATGAAAATATCCAGCCTTCTCAACGAAGCTTATTTTAATTCCTGATACCCTTACAAAATCGAGGAAGAAGATAATTTGCATAATTTAAAAATTATTTTCATTATTACTATGAAAATTCACATAAATATGAATATTGATATCACATATTTGTCATGTTCTGTTTTTTTAAAAATATTTTCGTGAAATATACCTGGTGTTATAGAAGTCCTGACCCCTTTCGAATTTATATACAAAAAATCTATTAGAAGTAGAGACTTGAAGGGTTAGAGACTTGTCTTATAGGTTTGAAACATTTGATAGAGAATGTTTCAAAGGTTTTTTTTTTTATTATTATTTACTAAAACCTTTCTACATGCACACCTTCGGTGAAGCAGAGGATATCAAGCCTACATAGCATTTCTTTCCATGTTATTTGCAACTTGTGTGTTATAAATAATGGGAAGTAATATGAATGGAAGCAAAGAGACCGTCTTTTATAAGTTATTGATTTTATTTCGTTGTACTATTGCCACTAAACTTGCAATTGAATTTATGGATTTTCTATTTTTATACATATATACTTGCATAAAATTCTGGGTTGTTTAGGAGCTTTGAAAAACAATATTTAAAAAAAAAAACTGTTAAAGGTAAAGACAATCAGCGTAACGCATTTGAAAAAGTAGTTTTTTCAGAGGTTCTTTTAATCAATCTATTTTAATTGTATCCTAACTTCCATATTTGTTTCACCATGCTACAAATAACATGACAAGAAATGCTATATAGGCTTATCATCCTATGCGTCACTGAAGGTGCACATGTAGAAAATTTGTAGTAAGTAAAAAAAAAATAATAATAAACCTTTTTTTCTTCTTTCAAATGCTTCAAGCTGTTTTTCTCTGTGTTTTAGCAGTTTTTATTTTTAAATATTTTTTTTCAAAAGGGATCAGGACTTCTTTAACCACCCGGTGTTTTAAATCACTCAGACTTACTACATATAGTGCTGCATTTCTCACTAAGAACTATTTATATGGAATGGTTGGCAATTTCGTCAATAATTGGCAAAATTTTTAGTGAAAATTGGCGATATTTCGTTTATTTTTGTGTGCGATCTCAATTTCCTATATTTCCTATATTTTTCTCGATAGAATATGGTGAAAACAACTTCATGCACGGTGCTTGATTGCATCGGATAGAAAATTGTCGTAAAAAATGTACAGAGTGGGTAAACCGTCCGTTGAAACTTAAAAATTGAATAGAAACCGGACAAATAACAGAAATAAAAACGGTTTGCAGGGTTAGCATCACTAGGTCACTTGATTTTTTTTAAGACAGGAAAAAAAACCCTAAAAAAACAGCCGATAGGTGGCGCTGACGTACACAAGTCAAAGAAAATATACGCAAATAACGAACAGAATACCTCCAAATCGTTTATTACAGCAGTATGTGTTCCGCATGACCACCACCACAGGGGAAAACACATTGCAGGCGAGTCACGAATCCAGCAACGGCAGAGTGCAGCAGGTCCACATCATAGACTAAAGATATATAATCTATGAACTATTATTACTCTATGGTCCACATACACGATTAACAACGGTGAAGTGGTTGTGGATTAATAGCGCAAGTTCTTAGAACCGTCTCATTTGCATATTTCCACCGAAGTCGCTCGTACCAGCGCCACTTATCGGCTGTTTTTTGAGTTATTTTGTCTGAAAAAAATCCCGTGACCTAACGGTGCTAACCCTGCAAACCATTTTTTATTTCGGTTATTTTTCTGGTTTTTATTAATTTTTAAAGTTTCTACACGAACCTTTTGCCCACCCTGTATTAGAAAACGTAAACTTCATTTGTAATGATAACTCGGTTATAACGAGAAAACTTCTCAGAATCTTCAATGTCATTATAACTGAGTTTCACTGTACATTTCAGCGAGTATTATTTTGTACTCATAGTCTTCAAATATATCCTGACGAAGCAAAAGACGCTTATTCAAAATTTGCGATTCCACTAGCTTCCGTAAATTTCTAAGAAGTGATAATGGCCAAAAATTAAAATAATCAAATAGGTGAGCGAATCCATGTAAAAAAATGGTTTTAACATCGATTATTTCAAAGAACTGCAATTAGTATGATTGGAAAGTTTGATTTAGATCATTCATTATTGATAGATTAAAAAAATTTAAAGAAGAACTTGCAAAGTTTACAAAACAATTATTTTTTCCTATTCCAGAAGTTTGATATCACAATTGGAAAATTTATTCAAAAATATCCCTTATTCAATAGCAAATTTTTCATAAAAAGAATGGTGCTGGTTTCGTGTACTTTTTAGAGTTTGTATTGCACAAACGGTATTAGGTTCAAAGAACAAATGCTATTGATTTTCTTAATTGTTGAGAAAGCTATTCATTTTTACGGAAATATATATTACGTGGGTTTTAGTCGTATGTTTATTTTAAAAATGCTTTGAATGTCGAATTCTACACTGTTAGATGCAAACGCTTTTTAGTAAAGTCAATCTTTGGGACTAAATTGGGTGAAATTTCCAGATCGAAATGTCTAATGCATATGGTTCTGTAGAACAAAGGAAGGGAGTCAATATTAATGATGGGGGATGGAAAATTTTGTGGTATACTAGCTGCAGCTTGGGAAGACTCGTGACAAATTGACACAGCCAACTCTCAACGATTTTCCGGGGACATAAATTCAAGCAAAGCAAAAGGTTCACGCTAGAGTTTCGTTGCCGGAACACAATTGATATATGACTCGTTATTTACTTTAGGCCATCTTAAAATTGTCTCCCTTTCCGTTTGTTCTTCGGGATTCTGGTCGATTTACTTGCAAGTGGAAACGGTTCAGGCTTCGATGATGGAATGTTATTGCGTTTTCGGTGCCTTTCTGGCAGATGGCCACGATATTGCATAGGCGATAAAAAGCTTTTCCTCTTTCTCTAACCTTCTACTCAAATCTGCTTGTGTTGCAATTGACGAATCAATTTGGGTCGCTTTTCACAAACGTTCTGTTTTTAAAGTGTGTTGTCGTTTAGAGAACTTCTTGAAACTACCGATATTGAAAATCATTTATTTTCGTTTATTTCATGCTAAATGCGCTCATAAACTTCTATTATTCGATGCTTTTGAGTTGGCATTCATCGATTCATTCGTTATTGCGTTAATTTTCTATTGAAAATCATATGATGTGAAGTTGTTCCATGCACTAAAATAAGAATCAGTTCATAGAGATATAGACGGCTTTTTTCTCAGTGCAAGGTATCAAGGAAACATATTTTTGTTTAAAAAAAACAGATTTTTCTGTCCCTTCGGAGACCATATGGCTTTTTTTTTCCGAGTTCACCTCGGCATAATGTCTAGAAAATATCTGTTCACTTGAATCAATTCGACATCTATCGAGGTAACTGATTTATATTATATGACAAGTTTAAATGAATAATGAGAAAAATGTTTGAAAAAATAAGTTCGTTTTGATTTATATTTCCATTCTTGAATTGACAAGGTTCGACGTATACTATGTAATGAGGGTTTCTGTAGCTAATGAGAGAATAAAATGTCGAGGTGGGACAAAAAAGATCGAATGCTCTGTCGTTCATAATGCTCTTCAACGTATTACACGTTATAGGTAATAACATTGTCCATGAAAAACGTAGCCGATGACCCACGAGCAAATATTAACTAATTTCAAATCAAATCAAGAGACTTTCTGGATATATTATGCTGAGATGAACTTGAGAAGAACAATTTGTTGTTTCCACCGGGAAACGAACCCTGAACCTCTTGCAAACTGGACAAGTGCACTGATCATTTATCTTAGAGAAATCATCTTCTTCACATAAAACAAGCACAGTAGCGTGAGTAAAGACAACACCTTGCTGAATAAAGACATTGCAGCTTCTTTCAACTTCAGTGATCGACCTTCAGGTGGCGATCACCTGGATATATTTGATGTACCGTGGGCCGAGAAAAAAAATCATCCATCTCTGTTAACACTCCGATGGATCTGAGAGATAAACGCTTGCATTTTGTTATGACCGTTGCACGAGTTTAAGGGTGTGGGGTGGAGCCCTCGTCTCTTCTACCTTCCTACTAGGAGGAGCGCCCCCCCCCCGAAAATCTGCACCAATCACCACCACCACTTGGTGCATATCGTACCGTTAAAAGGCTGGTGGATCTATGCTTTCCCCAAGCCACCAAATAAGTGAATATTCTCAATTATTTAATTTTCTTAATTTTGATTTAGATTTTTTAAAATTTAATGGTAGATAGTCATAAGGGTATTGCTGATACCAACTGCAATTAAGTAAGTCATTCTAGTGTGTTCTAGAAAAACATTTAAGTCATTTTTTATTGCATATAAATACGATTTTCAAAGTCATTAACATTCTTCAAGTTTGTGTTCAAGAATTTTTTTCATGTTTAAGTTGATATTTCTCAAATAAGAGTTTTATATTGATACATCCGCATTATTCTATCACTTTTCGCAAAATAATATGATATGTATTTGTGATTTTATGATCGATTTTCGGTTCTTGATCTCATACGTCCGGTGCCACTATCGAAGTGTTAAATAATTTGGCAAACTTTGTAATTTTCTATAAAATAATTTATTTATGGTGTGAAAAGAAAAGTATCAAAGTATAATTTATCAATTGTTTTTCACCATGATCTGGAAAAAATTGGATATGATTGGATACACAAATACAAATATAAACACAAAGGCCACAACAAAGGTCAACACAAACTGCCTGCCGACGTGGCTGATAAAAGATGTCCATAAAAAATATTGATGTCAAATGTAACTAAAATACAGCAACCGAATATAAAAACATATATACGTATCACAAAAGAAGAAACTAATGAGTAATTCTACATAATACACTGCCCATAAAGATTATTTTTCCCTTATCTAAGAATAGATAGCTCCTAGATTTATTCCACTATGTTTATCGTACTTCTTTTGAAACGCGTCAATTGTGTTAGAGTTCACGATCCTCGGAGATGAGCTATTCCATTTATAAACAACCCTATTGGAGAAAAACTCCCTGCAACACCACAACCTGGAATTGCCCCTTACTAAGCGGTACTGGTGTCCCCTCATCAAAGCAGTCGATTGACGGTTTATTCAATCATGGTCCATCCTACCATCCCGTTGAAAATTTTAAACACTCCGATCATATCCCCCGAAACCTGCGTTCTTCCGGTGTACACATATTCAAGAAATCAAGATATCATAACATATACTAATTCTCCACTTTTTTGAGTCGAAAAATAAAATGAAATAAAAACATTATTTCATCAAATACTATGTGGCAAGTGTTCAATATTTCGAGAAATAGAATAGAAATATCAAAACAATATTTTTACTCTTTTCTATTCGCGCGAGAAAACGTATCCGAAAAATCGAAACCGTTTACCATCGAGGTGAACTGAGTTCCAAGAAGAAGGGCAGTGAATGGACTCAGTTGGGAAATGTTTTCCTCACAGTTCTTTTTAGGATTCCGGGGACTCGACTATATATCCGTCGTTTTCCTCTCTCGTGTCACACTGGAAATCTATAAGTGTGTAGACGATCCCTCACTGTAGCTAATGGCAGCGATGAAGCCGCTTCCACTTTGATGGAAGGTCATGAATTTTAGATCTGAAAGACCCTAGCCTCAACTTGAAACGGATCAATTGGGTCCCTGTCCCGGAGGAGGCAGCTTCGTGATGAGGAAATGCTTTATCCAGCCCTTTCTCGCTTCCTTCATATCCTTTTTGTACTGTTTTCAGCATCTTCTTCATGTTCCACGAAATTTCCTCTTTCTAACTTTCCGGCACAATCTCGGCTAGCTTTTCTCGACTCCACCCTTTTACCAGCTGAAACTCTAGTAATTACCGTTCAGATAAAATCTGCCGTTATCTACGGCAAAACGAATGGATTGAATTTTCTGCACTCATGGGGTTGGAAAGTTTTTCTTTTGTGTCTCTTCATCATTAATGTAACAAGACGCAGAAATACAGATATCTATTAGAGATATACAGATATCTATCTAGATTATTCCCGCACAGAATCCTTATAAATCTTCTCAGCACGCAAAGCAAAATTTTCATATTTTGAGATTAAAATTACGAGAATCAACTGATTCGAATTGAAATAAAGTGAATTTCTCATACAGACTCATTGGAGATCGGTGCATGATGTTGGCTGCCCATATGCTCTCCTATGGGAAAAAACTCATTGCTTTAAGGAATATTTAAACATTTTCTATCCATTTTTACGCCCTGAATTTGTTTTCTCAAATTATATGGATATTTTTATACAATAATACAACTGGTTTTGAGATTTTATTTACTGCTTATTTTTGTCGAATTTTTACTTAAGCAACCTGTAATTTTTTTTTAAAAATCACCAAAATTTATCCATGTTTTGTACCATAAAAATCTATTTATTAAATAATTTTAATGAGTTAAAAACATGTGACACCTCAGTGCTGAGAGACACACAAAGTTTCAAGGCATTTGAATAAGTTGTGTTTGAAAAAATGTTCTGTATCCGACAAAAAGCTAGTTTTGAAAAAGATTATTTCAATCGAAAATATTAATATATATAAATGCCTGCTAGCAGCTTATAAACTCAAGTATTTGAAAAATACTTTTAGTGCTGGTGGAAGGAAAATTCTAACGCAGTTAGATGCAGAAAATTTTATATTTAAAAACTGAAATATGTGTATTTTTTGCCAAATTTGCGTGCATCAACCCTCTTAACCTATATTTGACCAACCATTGAAGAAATAAAAAAAATTCATGAAATTTTCATTTCAATATACAATTTGATTTGTACTAATTCAAGCGATATTGAGATGCAATAGTATATCTTTAGCCTTGATTTTGAAAAATCAAAGTAAGCAACATAAATTTTTATGAATGCATTGTGGTAATTTGAAGCTACTGTCCTATAAATAGGATTACAATAGGATCAAATAATGGGTTTACAATGAATTTATGTTAAACCACTGACGTCATTCTATGCATACGATGACTAATTAGACAGAGCATCAGTAATCTTTTTTGGACTACTATTAGTAAATAGTTGGGATTTTTTTTAAGTTTTATACTTAAAACCGCTGATTAAATTTTCAATTTTAACGTACAATATCGTCAGTGAACGAGAATATTTGCACATTAGTTAGTCTTAGGAGCCATGAAAGCTCTCGAGACCATATTACAACATGGATAACACGAAACATCAACTAAATGCGTTATAGTAGCCACAATATTATGAAACTATGGCACCGTAAACTTTACGAAGACGGACATAGTTCCCGTAGTGTACATATTCTGTAACCCAAATGGTCAAGCGATATTCTATAGCATATTACTTCATGCAAATATGATTATGTTAGCTTATTACCCTATTGAATGTGTGATATGGATTGATGCGAGAACCGTTAAAGAGACTGTCTCATAGGTAATATAGGTCATAAGTTTCATTTATCGTGTTATTATTGGCAATTAAAGTGTAGCGTCACACTTTGCTCTAGAGACGCTGGCAACTTATTATGGCCGCCTGACCTAGAAATAGCCCAACGCCAGTAAGTAGGGATAGAAATTTCTGATTTGGCCCTTGAACATGAGGGTTCGCGTGGTGATTAATTATGGATTTAACTGTGGCGAGTCCCCTTAGCCGAAGAACGAGGTAACTGGTAATTTGAAGTACTCTTCGGAGAGGCGGTCCTGTGTCCTTCTCTGAACGACGAACAGGTTTGACGATAATAGCTTTCGACTCTATGCCGTCGATTTTCGTCCGTGATTTATCACTCGCCGAAAGTCGGTCACGATCAGGTCAGAATCCACACTATGCTGCGGACTCCAAGTTAGCGTTTCAAATATTTAATGAGGTGATTGAAATAAATGCCTTCCAGTTTTAAACTACTAAGCTTCTTCGGTTGTCAATGTCTATAATATCAGCTTAAGAAGAAATAAATAACGGTCATTTTCATTACTAAACGAAGCCAAAAATGTGATTGAAAATCACCGATAAAGGTTCGCTATCTATTCCATTCTAGCATGAGCAAAATTCAAGTTAGTACAGCAACCGAATCTATTATGCAAGGTGTGCTCATTTAGAACTAAGAGGAAAATCATAAAAAATCAAGAAATATTGATACAACAGAGAATATAATTTATTGTTTTCAAACTATTTCTTCAATATATCACTTTTCAAAGCGAGTAGGAAAGGCTTTTTCTGGAAGCTTCGTGGGTACTGAAAAAAAAAATGCCCAGCAGTACTGAAATTTCGACCAGTTCGTGGCCAGCTGTGTAGGGTTCACTGAGAAGCATCCAGAAAAAAATATTTTTTTTGCTTGCTTTGAAAAGTGGATTGTACCATAAGAAACATTGCGTGCCATCTGAGAGAATCCGCTCTGAAAAATAACAATTTTTTTTTTGCTATAATTATATTTCTTGAGTTTTTATGATTCTACTCATGGTTTTTCTCATGGAACGTACCTTTTATGTCTACATCATTAATACAATATTGCATTTATTTCTCTTAAAAAGTTTTCTTATTATATATTAAGGCTTTATCTATCTAGCAGATAGATAAAGTACCCTCATTCAATTTGGCCCCAAATTATCAAATAAATATTGCACACGTGCATTTAGAACAAACACAATCACAGAGAATTATTGTTTTATCATTATTATTATTATTGCTTCATCAATCCCAACTATGTATGAGAGATGGTAAAAGAACAGGCAAAAATTTCGTTTGTCACATTTTCGCTTCTCAATTGTTAAAGCGACTTGTTAAATTAGCCATTATTTGTTGATTTAGTGCAGTTCTCCATTTGATAGTTCCACTCGCACGAGAGGCATAGGTATTTACTGTATACTTAATTTTGTTCCTACAAATCATAAATATGACCCCAATATCACTGCACGTCCTACACACGATCTCTGATTATATTAAAGTTACTTAAAGACAAAAAGTTATGTTTTTCTCAGTTCTTTCTAATGTATGAAGAGCCCTACATTTTTATGACAATTATGAAAAAGCGAAGGATTACGATGTTCCAGGTACTAAATATAATTAAAAATATCCATTATTATTACAATAGAAAAATATTCCTATACATTTAATTAAAAAAAAACCCTCCTGTAAACTACCAAAAAATCAGAAAATCTCATTAAAAAAATTAAAATGTATTAAATGCACGAACTAGTTCCATAGAACAATTATTTCGAGTATTCAACCATTGTTTTCTATTCTCTGATGAGCTCAATACACGTTGTAAATTGATAAAAACAAATCTAGATAATCCCTTCTTTTTTCACTGCTACTAAATCTCCCTTGTAAAAGAATATCGATAAAGATTTTGAAAATTGCTCTTATTCTATACATAAGAATTTGAATACAGGTACACAAGAGAGAAAAAAATGTTTTATATACGCATAATAGTTTTAGAATAAAAAGTCGGAAGAGAATAAAAGCCAAAAAAAAAAAAAATTAGGAAAGTGCTCCAAAAGATAATACGTTGGATAGAGTTATTTGGTCGATGTCAAAAGAAAATGCGAGATAAAAATACTAAACAGCATTACGAGCTCTTCTTGTCAGAGAAGTGTTGGGAAGAAGTCCTCTTCTCAAGCTTGTAATCCAGAGCAACTGACGTTTGTTGTAGAAGAAGCAAGCATACAATCGGGGTGAAGAAAAATAATAATAATAGGAACAAAAAATAAATATAAAAAATAACTCGATCTTATACTACTTTCCTCTCTTGATATTTCCCATGAACGCTTTGTTCCAAACACCGTCTGGTCAAATTTAAACGGTTCTTGACTTGTACTGTTCATACAAGACAAGAAGACCGAGAGAAACGATGACACGGGAGACAAAAAAAAATTTAACGTGGAAAAGGAAAAGTATATCAAAGGTATTGGTGTTTGAAATTTTGTTCTTAGACACGAGTGTTCCAGACTGAAGTGCATAAAAGAATTTTTTTTTTTTGCTTCAAAGAACAATAGTGACAAGGAATGTAGCGTTCTCTTATGCACCATTGGGAATTCGGATAGATCGTTTCTTTCTAAACTCTAGTTCATTGTACATTTTTATATCTCAATGCTTAGATAGCTTTGGAACATTCTGATCATTGAACATTTACACGAATTTTCGAATAGTGAATGTTTTATAACATAAGTTTATCAGATGTAGGCATTTCATTTCACTTCAATTTTATTCATAAACAAAGAAAATACAGAACTATATAAATGGGAGAAAAAGAAGCCGAGCCTCTTACTAGCAATCACAATTTTTTAAACATTAGATGTATGGATTATATTATTCAGAATAAAAGATAAAATAACAATAAATGAGAGAAGAATGTAAAGAAAAAACAAACAAGAGAAAAGAAAGACAGAAATGAACTCGAAAATGAGACAAAATACAAAAATAGTTAATGGTGGCAATTGCGGTACAGAAACAATAGCAATTAGAAAGAAATTGTTTGATCGGTTTCCCGTTAATTTTATTCCAAAATTTTGTAGAATTTAATTAAATTAGAAAGTATAAAGAAACACAAACAATAAATAAAAATGAAAAGTTGAAAAGGATCTATTATGAATGTAGTCAGAGAAAATAAAGGAGAGGTAACCTGGGGAAAATAGTAAGTTATATGATTCAGGTAAGAGGTTGGTAAATGAAAATTTTGGAAGAAATGTTTACGTTAGTGACAGTAAAAATATATTTTTTTCACGATTTTCTTAAAAGGATATGAATGCTGTGTTGTTAATAATATCATTTGGTGAATTATTGTAAAAATTTGGAATCAGATAGGTGAAATGTGTTAACCAATTGTTTTATAAATTTTTGGAATCAAATAAAAATTATTAAATCTTGTTAAAAATCTAAAGCTATTTGTCGGTAAATAAAATTGCTTTTTTCCCTTTCAAAATAAGAACAGATTTTAAAAAGTATAAATGCCGCAGAGTAATGTTTTGAGTTATCTTTAAAAAGCACATGGCTAAACTAATAAACAAATTCAATAATTTAACTTATTTTTAATGAATTTCGTGTATTTTGTTATTTCCTGAAATGTTTTTGTTATGAGGATGACTAATTGAGTATAATTGGTGTTTCACCAAAAGTTTTTGAAAGGGATAAAAATTCTGCGGTTAATTTTAGAATTTGAGTAGAATACGAAAAAAAAAATTATCAACAAAAAAAAGATAGCTGTTCTGTGATAATTCCTAAAAAATGATTATTGGAAATTAAAATAATCACAATTTTTATACGGCTCTCATTCGAATAATTTCGATTGGTACAATTTGCGGCTTTCTTGTGTATCAGTGATTAACACTAGAAAGACGGACGGGGTCTGTGTGACCCTTGCTCTCTTTTTACTTCCATATCTCAAGTAAGAATAAACCAAAAGCATTGAAATTTCTCGAATTTTCTTGAATTATATATCATGTTTAGCGTACACCAAAGCTTTTTTCATTATCATTCTTAGCAACGTAGATACCTAGAAAAACGGAAGGGGGTCACACCAACACCCCCTATAGATAAGACCCTTATCCTCCCATATATTTTAAATACATTTGCCATATAATACTACCAGCATTGTCACAATGGATTTTGTAAGGTCGAAATTCTTCTGATAGTGTCTTTGTGCATATAATAATACGGTATAATCCCCATTCGTTAGACTTTTTTTTACCTTCATACCTATCTGCAGGTTTCGGTCAGCGGGTGTCTTAGCTTTTGTTGTCAAGTATTTTTGTCGTTTTGTCCAATAAATTGTTTTTTCTGCAAAGTAGAAATATCAACGCGCTTATGATTGCCGTAGAAATGGCAAAAAGATTCACAGATTCACCGATGATAAAACTTTCCAGAAGTTGGCGAAGATTAAGTGTGCAAAAACAGTAGTGCTGATGATGAGAATTCACAGAAGAGAAAGAATGAAACCTACCGATGCAAAACCTTTGTGAAGTAAGCAACAGTATTGATGATGGATGTGCGAATCTCAGAATGAAATTATACCTGCAAAAATGCCCCAGCTGATGCAAAATGAAATTCTACTAGAAATAATTGATGCAAGCCACATTGAAGCAGCAAATGAAAACCTAGAACTACACCAGAACGTCAACTGATCTCCATAAATATCAGAGATCACAATAATATCCCGTTTAACGGTAGCGAAGAAACTGCGGCAGATGATAGTGTAAGAAATATCGTGGGAACTCCTCGTGAATAGGACGTCAACGATTCCAAATCATTTGACGAGAGACTCATTGCTTACAGATACTGATTCCACATCACTGGAATTATGTGAATTTTTCAAATCTAAATCGAAATGCTTAGTTGAAACCATTCGGAAAGATCATCATCAGGTGCTCTCAACCAAAATACAGCGTACACATTCGTTGATCATATTCACAACCTAGAAGCGATGTAACACTGAAATCCTATCGGGAATATAGAAAACACACATCTCTCAGTCTCGAGTTTTCCCCACACTGGCGTTCATCAAGAGAGAGATTGCTTGCATAAACACACACAACGGAATCCTTCAAAATTAAATAATGATAAAATATATTAATAAGTCAATGGTTTTACCCGCTAAAAAATTCTTTATGTATATTCTCTCATAAAAATATTATACCGTGCTAGTAAAATATTAAAATGTTCAAAATTTGCCGGAAAAGCAATGGGGCCACACAAAACCTTGCTCGTATTTCTATTTATAGTCCCCGTCTTTCTACTGTTGAAAACTCTTGATCATCGTCACTTTTCATTTGCAAATAAAAATATTCGGATATAACGTCAAGACTTCAAAAAAATAAAGAAATTCAATCCAAGAATCCTGCTGAATTTTCATTTAATTTTCAAGGAATATTTTTTAGACAAATAGAGAAAGGCACAGATTTTTTACTAATTGATATTTTGTATATGGGAGCCGTATAAAACTTTTCATTTTTATATTTCCTCTGATAATAATTTTTTTGGAAGTTCACAGCAATTTTTAATGATGATTTTTCATATACTTCTTGAATTTCTAAAATGAGCCATAGAGTTTTTATTACTTTTTGACACTTTTGGAGAAACGAAGTATATATTTTGGAACATGGAGAATGGGGACTTTTAATTTATTAAAAATTCACTTTTTGTATTTCTATATATCAACATATATCGATCAAGAGGAAAATGTATCGAAGCACTAATGACGCGCATCGAAACCTTAAGCTCACGAATATTTTAGCTGGATATAAAATTTAAAAAAATTTTCTTATGACGTGACATTTTGTTGGTGAAATCGACATGAAATATCTGGCCGAAAACCAATAATTCTTCAGCGACAGGGAGATGTGGTGCCGAGAATTATTAATGACATAATTCGCTCTTATTAAATCCCTAATCAGATATATCGTTACTGCTATCACACGTACCTATTTCGTGTTTTCATAAAAAGTAAACTAAACTTTGTTACCATCGGGTAAATTTTCTTCATTCCTTTTCAAGTGCTTTATGAATTATATTAAAGGATCTCATACACCTTTTAACGTGGTGAAAAACTATAATTCATTAATATTCCGTTAAAAATTATCATTAAAATTAAATCATTAAAATTAAATCATTAGAAATATCATTAAAATTAAATCATTAGAAATATCATTAAAATTAAATCATTAGAAATATTAAAATTAAATCATTAGAAATATTAAAATTAAATCATTAGAAATATTAAAATTAAATCATTAGAAATATTAAAATTAAATCATTAGAAATATTAAAATTAAATCATTAGAAATATTAAAATTAAATCATTAGAAATATCATTGCTATATATACTTAACCAATTATTTAGTTTCAAGATTTTACACATATTTCTTATATGCTATCGTATATCAATATAAAGTTTTTCATATCTCTAATAATCAATGTTTTACAAAATTTTAATATAATTTGCATTATAAAAAGAGCTTGATGAAATATAATTATATCAATGTAACTGAATAACAATTTATTCAAAATAAAGGAAACTGCTCGGTTCATATGGAAATGAAGAAAAATATTGAGATATCATTGATTCGATCTCGTTTACGATGTATTACGATTTACATTATGATCTCAGTCACGCCGTCTGAAGTAGATTTTTTAAATTTGACTTTAAAAAATATTTTATTTAATTGCAAAAATAAAATGCAAAAAATTTCGTGTGAATCGGGTCAATTTATTTTTTCGAAATAATATTAAAAATTAATGAATTATAGTGCATGTGTGTGTGGACAAAACAGTTTACCCGTATTTAACACCGTTGTTTCCACTACTTTCCACCGTTTTTTGAATTCAAATACAGTAAAATCTTGTTAAGTCGTCATTCACGTTTCGAGAAATCATGACGGATTAAGCGGAGTGACGACGCAAGCGAAGTGCCGTCAGTTTCAATGTGCAATATTGTGTGAAAATCGTATAAATTTAAAGTAATATAAAATTTATCGAAATATGAATTAAAATTACGATATTAACGAAATTTATAGATTGCAAAAGAAAGAAAAACCGAAATTTTTAAATCTTTTTTGAGCTTTTAATATTTTACCAGCAATCCATGATACAAATACAAGGTAAACTCGAACACGGGGTCTGATTTTGACTTGAGGGCGTCCTAGACAGGGCAAAGTAGACACTAGAAGGCCTCAAATTGGAAAAAAATGTCTGGTTTTTCAACAAATGTATTATGTTTAAATTTAAAGCCAATTAGTTGGGCCGTGCAGAAATCAGCTGCATCTTGAACAGATCATACAATTTCTAGAATTTTTGTTTTTTTAGTCGGCAAATGAACTTCCTCAGCCTAACTTCCTTTACTGGAGATGTTCCGTTTTGGTAAGGCTTTAATAATCACTTTTTGAATATATGACAATGCTGTTATCAAGCTTTTTCTTTAAAAAGAGCCATGGGAATAATATGCTTCTCTCCTTCAAACTTTTCCATAGTGACGATTTAACCGAAATTAACGACGAGTAAACGAGGGTTTAGTAACATTAAGATCTATGAAAGCTAGACGGGACAGAAGAAAAATGACAACATAACCGGAGTGACGACTTACCGAGGTTTTACTATATCTCACTGAACGTTGCACTTGGAAACGAAGAATTATCTTTTGCTGGCATCAGGAGGGACAGGGCAGCAACTTTTCAATTGGGTTTTTGAGCATAGGTTGTCCGTATAAAAAGTTATCATTTTTATTTCCCTAACTATATATACCTGTACAACCCCTTGTAACACAAATGACATAAAATTTGAGTACTACATGCTATTTGAATACTTGTATGCCTCTAGAATCAACGTTCGCGAGTAAAATGTCGAAAGGGAATCTAGCTGCTGCTATCGAGAATATATTTACATTACCGAGGTGCAAAATGTGCGAGCGTCAATCGAAGCAAAAGTTTTATTCCAATATTTGGCAAGAGTGTTCTTAATATATTGTCGAGAACCACGCGAAAAACTCCTAGCTTTCATCGATGGTGTAGTATCAACACCACCTATAGCATATATCTTCTATAAGTGCTGTTGGCAGTATTCCTCTACCTACGGTAGCGGATTCTTTACACGTCAAAATACAAACTTTCAAATAAAAAAAATCTCTAATTTTTCAATTTTTTTTCTTTGTTCTCTATTATTCATATTACGAAATAACATTGCACTTGACAGAAATGGAAAGCGCTAGTACTTAAATTAAGTAATCTATGTATAACTTGTTAGTGGGGATCCATTGATGCACATTTATTTAGCTAAAACAGTAACACTGACTTTGGTGTACTAAGTACCCCAACAACAGAAAATGGCTCACTAAATAACCAACAATATAAAATAGGTTGCTTAATCCACTAGTTATCCGAATAAGAACCACAAAAAAATCAGCTACTGATAAGATGAGAATTGTACTGATAACAGAATTCTCGGAATTTTGATGTTTTTGTTATGGTTGGGGCACTGCAGTACCAAGCGCTCGCTCTTCCCGGTGTTAAATTTTGTTCTGTCTTGTCCATATCTTGAATATTTCTATCCATGGATGTTATTTTTAACTTCAGAATTAGGAAATATAACAAGAAATTTGGTTAAGTAATAGCAGAAGTCGTTGATACACTGGGATGCCAAGTTTAGCCAAAATATGTTGCACAACTTGGGATGAGAGATCCAGGTTTTAAAGATGGGCAGAGCTGCGTACTTTCAAAATGAGATTTATAGAGGTGTTTTCGGCAAATCAATGGAACGCCAAAATAGGTGCATAGATTTTCAATAAGACAATTAGGCAGGGATAGAACTTTTTTTGTGGCCAGGTACAAAAACCGCTTTTCGGCCCTCCGAAAACTGGGTTTCCCATTCCCAGTGCCCATGAACACCCCGAAGCACGCCAGTTTTACATTGGCAACTCAGAATTAATATCGCACTAATATTTAGTGGTCGGGAAAAAAACCCATCCGACAAAAAATTTAGACGATAGTCTGCTGCCCAGTGAACAAATTGCAAATTATGCCCGCAGACACTCTAAAGTTGAGGGGGGGGGGGTGTAGGGCTAGAGATCCGATCACCGCCAAGGCCGCAACTAGATACTCATTCAGCCAAGCAAGCATTCGTTATGCCTGGTGCAATTTTGAATAATTTTAAAACATTTAGCACCCCTACTGGTTTAACGCCCGGGGCACTATAGATTCACCTTCCTTCTTCCTTTTTTCCGGAGGGGGAAGTGTTCTGCAAAAACTCTAGTCTAGGTGGTTGGATGTCTGGATCAAAATTTTGAACTGTTTGTTTTGTTAACGTTAAGTCAAAACGTTACGTCTAACAATAAGAACGTTAAGGTCAAAACGTATCAACGTATTTTTATCCCGTTTAGCTACAATTTAGCTGCCTGGTGCTATCGCACCCTTTGCAATTGCCTAAGTCCGGCCCTGCAATCAGGGCTGTCTGATGAAAAAACTTTTTGATCATGCCATTGATTAATTTCCTTTTTTTTTTTGAAAAAACAAACATTTTTCTCAAATTTATACAGTAGCATCAGCTGTGATTATATGTAGCATTTTACTAGCTTTTAGCTACTCTGCTCTCTTCCCTGTCTCAGCTTTCTTCATCACGTTATGAATTAACTGGTCTACTGTGCCAATACAAATGTATTTTTTTCTTTCTCTTTGTATTTTCTTTCAAATATTCTAAAAACATGTAATTTAATTGTAAACTCTAATTTGTGTATTTTTATCGCAATTTACTGGGGACAAATAGACAAATAAACTATGTTATGTTATGCTAAGTGCACACAGAAACTCTATTAACAACAACAGAAAGTTTGCTTCGTGAGAGGGCCATTGTTTTCGCGTTCTTCCCAGTCATCATCACACCAACAGGGTAGTGACAGCACCCTGGAGACAAAATCTGTCAAAAGCTGAATGTGGGGAGACGTGTATCAGCTTTCACTAGAGACAAAATTATTTAATGAACGTGATTTTTTTTTTTTCTATTCACGAAAATGAGTTTGTTTTCCTAGTATAGAAGAAAGTATAATGTATCGCTGGGGAAGTATAATATATCGCATTACACATCTTTTTTTCGGAAAAGGAACAGGATATTTCAGTTTTCTGAAGCGTAATGAGTAACAATAGTTCCAAACATTGTAACTATTCTGCTTGAAAAGAACACTATTCTTAGCGTTGATATATTTTACCTTACTATTAATTTCGATAAAATATTTGTGTATACCTTTTCAAAACATTGGAATACCTCGGAAATTTACGAGAGCAGTTCATGAAACGCTCAAGCTATCGACTCTACAATAGCGAAGTATGGCTGATGTCCAATCCAGATCTGTGCCAGAGACTCATAAATTCAATGTCTTGATGCATAAAGTCTATGGTCAAGGCCAAAGATGGTCACAGTACAACGTATTCGTACGATATCAGAGAGCGTTTTCCCATAGTGCTCAAGCAAATAAACACGTAATTTTGCTTTTGCAGAAATGCCCCGGTTTTTCTACCCGTAATTCAAATTTCAACTATTCTAGTTTCACATATACAGGGTGAATCCGACCTATTCTGCAAAACGAAAGGAGGTGATACACGAGCCCAAGTGGATCATGAAACATCCCACCAACCTGTCCTATCTCGAACCGTTTTCGAGTTATGGTGGATAATCGATTATGGAAAAAATGCGTGAAATTTGAAAAAACTCAGATTTTTGAAGTTTCTGAGAGACCTACACGCACACTAAGCACATATCGAAAACGCAGAAAAAATCCTATAAGGCCACACCAATTTCATTGATATATCTGGATGTAATGGTGAGCTACATGCGATGAAAAATTGGCGAAGTTCAAAATCGAATTGTCACCCAAAATTTTAATTGCCAACTCCGCATACACCCTTCTAGCCTTACAATCAGTCAAATTTGCCAAAAACTTGGCCATTTCACCAACTTTCGAAAAAGCCCACAATAAACCGTTGGCCATCTCGTTCAGGAGTAATTTAGTCGTTTGTTTGCAATACATCATCTGCGTTCGTCGAAGTAATTTTAGTAGGTTTTGGCGACAATTCAATTTTCACTTCACCGATCTCTCAGCGCTTTTAGCTCGCCATTAAATACGGATGTCCTGTGGCAGAGGCAGTGTCACTTTATAAAACTTTCTATGCAAAATTATATTGTCGCCAAAATCGGTAACCGCCAATTCCGAATTTTCGTCGAATATCTACTTCGACAAACGCTTCACTATTTCAGTGATGTATTGCAATCAAAAGACTAAATTTTTCCTAAAGCAGAAAACCGATATGGTAAATTGTAAGCTCTTTCAGAAGCTCATAAAATGGACAAGTTTTTGGCAAATTTGACAGATTTAGCTAGAAGGATGTTTGCAGAATTGGCGATAAAAAACTTTGGCGACAATTCAATTTTGAACTCTTTGCCAATCTTTCAGCGCTTGCAGCCCCGTCATTAAAACCAGATATTTCGATGAAATCGGTGTCACATTATAACATTTTTTCTCTCTTTCCGTATAGTTCTCTCAGAAACTTCAGAAATTGACGCATTTCTTTCCATAATCGATTATCCACCATAACTCGAAAACGGTTTGAGATAAGGAGTGTTTCATGATCCACTTGCGTTCGTCTATCACCCCCCTTTCCTTTGGAAGAATAGGACGGATTCACCTTGTATAACCAGAAAAGACATACAACTCGCATTCTACGAAGTTGATGGCAATTTGCACAAATATATTTTGTTATAATTCATTTTAAGTTAAATGTTCTAATTTTTTTAAACAACTTTCTGGGTGATCTATTTTTTGCAACAAAAAGTAAAAAGTAATTTGCCACTTTACGACGCATCCAATCTTCTTTATGCAATTTTTTGCCGCCGATATGCTCAAGAAGTACCTCTTAGAAGAAGAAAATGCAAATTATACAACCATACCCTCAATTTGCGTTTTCCAGCTTGAGCATTTCATGAACTGCTCTCGTAAATTTCTGGGGTGTTATAGTTTTTGAAAAGGGCTTAATATGATCTATCCACTGTTTCATAAAGATGTCAACACAAAGTATGGATTCCCTTCTCACACAGGAGTGCTTAAGTTGTGTGTTAATTCATTAACAATTAACATCATAGCTGACACACACATTACTCATAAATTCATAGGGCTCCAAGACCTCATCCCTATACCTCACACCAGTTACAGTGCGTCTTTCAAAGACATGGAGAGGTGTGCGGCCATCCAACATGATGCCTGCCCAGACCATTAAACCTCCTTCGCCATAATGGTCGATTTCGCGGACATTGGAAGGTAGGTAGCGGGTCCCTGGTTCTCTCCATATGAACCAGGGGTTCTCTTCATATGAACGTACGGCGAGAATCGGTGCTTAGGCTGAACCGGGACTCATCAGTGAAGAGAACGGTCGCCCATTGATCCATACTCCAATCTCTATGCTCTCTGCACCATGATAAACGGGTTCTCCTGTCCGTAGAAGTGAGCGGGACGCAAACAGCAGGTCTTCTTGCAAACAACCCTCTCTCATGAAGTCTTTTGGAAACAGTCACTCTTGATACACGGGTTCCTGTGGCTGCATACAAGTCACGAGAGAGCTGAGAAGCTGTAGCACTCCTGTTATACCTCGCTATAATCGACAAATGGCGATCTTCTCTGGCCGTCGTGGCTCTTGGACGACCTTGCCCAGGCTTTCTCTCGATGGATCCGGTATCCTGGAACTGTTTCCATAAGTTACACACGACGCTGGGCGTTAAATTGAACTCTCTACAAATCTGGACTTGAGATTGGTCTGCTTCTAGCCTCCCCACAATTCCCCACCTCATTCCATCATCTAAACGTTGGTGGTTACTCATTTTTACTGTTACTATTTGAAATTAACCGATTGCTGCGAAATAACACCAAGAAATTCGCCGAGGTGTGCTAGAGAACGAAATGCGTCTTAACTTACGCGCGCTTATAAAGCCTGTTTCTCTACTAGCTCCGCCTACACACACGTGTACGCTTACGTATTTGACGTACAAGATTTGATTTTTTGTCTAGAAGCAGTGGTTTTACATTCAGTTCAGTTCTTTTCATGAAATTCGATAAATTATGCAAATTCTCTTAATTTATTTCACCAGTGATAATACCGATACATTTTTTTTTCCGGCGATTTTAAAATCGCTACAACGATGTTTTTTTTTGTTTTTTTTATATATATTTCACCCGAAATACCCTTCGACATGTCACATATTTTCGTTCCTCCGAGGGCGTCTAATAACATCGGTATTCTTTACCACATGATAACCGAAACGTGCTGTTGTTGGTTTTTTTTGTTTTCTGTGTCATAAACAGAAGTGATATGCTGTGAACTACTATGCATTAGCAATGCACCTCACTAAATTTTGTTTATCAACTAATCAAATTTTTTTTTTCTTACGGCGAATCAGTGCATTTTCTGGTGGTACTAACATCCCTGATTCAGCCGATGCCAAAAACAGCATAATTGTTGTTCCACTTGATGATAATGTTGCTTCACAATATAACGATAATCTACTGCAATATTTTTTC
Source organism: Pholcus phalangioides (assembly GCF_987345545.1). Classification (NCBI taxonomy): domain Eukaryota; kingdom Metazoa; phylum Arthropoda; class Arachnida; order Araneae; family Pholcidae; genus Pholcus; species Pholcus phalangioides. The sequence goes on along the minus strand of NW_028301600.1, from coordinate 37,075,982 downwards.
TTGGTCCAAAGAATATCGTTAAATCAAGGTTTTACTGTATTCTATTAATAATTTTTTTAAATTATTATTGAAATATATGTCGTTTGAAGGCATCGACGTTACTCCGACAGTTTTATTTCAAAATAATATTAACGTTGTTCTTTTCTGGATAAAGGTTTCCTAAAATAGAATGGTATCGAAAGAGAATATAGAAAAGGAAGTAATTCAGGAAATAGATAGGAAACAGAACTTGGCATCATCAATGAACTCAACTCTATTCGGTTCACGAGCTGTCCTTGCAAAAGAAAACTAAAATAAGACATCTAATGCGACGAGCCATTTCAAATAAAGTGGGGACATTTTATTCCACTGGCTTCATTTTCGTGCTGGTCGTTGTCCGAGAGCTTCCAGTAACAAGATACAAAGGACGGCAAGAGTAGGGAGATGTGTGGTAACCATCGCCCAAATAATGGAAGCTTCAGTTAGTTGTGCAAAAGGAAGAATGGGTGGAATAGGAGGGTCATCGCCAAAGTAGAAGCCGATGTCATCCACGAGGAACAAGACTTCTTTCCATCCTTCAACAGAAACGATAGGTGGGAGCCGACTGAATAATAGCGGCTGTGTTTGTCTATCGCGGAGCTGCAAATGACTGAGTCAACAACAGTCGGGGGTGCTACAATCGATAGACTAAGGGACTCAGGAGAACGAAGGTGCAATGGATAAATATTAATAGAGAGTGCCGGTAACAATCAGTTTTTGCAAAGAATGAAAAAGAAAGCTAACAACAGTCCCAATACCTATGGAAGTTTACCTTCAAGATGAGCGCATGGGGTGTAAACAAAAGAAAAAAATAAGCCTTTTATATTCACACTTATTTTTCTGTAAAACGCATGAGTAAAATATGAGTAAAAACTATTTTTATAAATACATTGCAATGACTTACATTTATTATTTTACAACAGACGATTAAAATACGAAAAATTAGATAAATTAATCAGACAGAGCAAAATGGAAAAATTTAGAGGAGACTTTCATCCAGCAGTGGATTGAAAATGGTTGTTGTTGATGATGATGATAAGACAAATTAAAAATGTAAAGAATTGGAAAAATATTTAATAAATAATAAATAGAACTAAATAATTGTAAAAAAACAGGAAGGTAGCGAAATTTTTAAAAACGAAAAATTATACAAATTATTCAAATATAGAAAATTCAACAATGGATAAGAATACAAAAATTTAACAATAGAAAAGGAGAAAAAAAATAAAGGTATAACATTATTTTCTAATTCAGAAGCGACTACCTGCCGTAGGGGTACTTTTTTTAAAAAAGACTCATTTTGAATGAAATGAATGGGTTTCGGTTTTGATGTGGCATAAAATTAAGAAAACAAAAAATTTTAATTTCATCAATGTGTTTTGGAAACAATATTTATTGCGAATTTTATACGTCGAATTAGCCGATTTTCAGTACTACATCGTACACTGAAAACTGCTGCTTGTATAAACATGTTCTTCACACTGATTATTGCTTTGACATTGTTCTGTATAATGAACTAAAAATTTTAAATACCGTGAAATCTTTTGTTTACGTTAAAAAATACTTGATATTATCATCATATTTTTCAAAATCATGTTAGAAATCATGTTCAAAATCATTTAGTTTAAAATGCTTGAGAAATCAAGTTTTTCGTTAAGTGGAAAAGCAGAGAACACACGTATCTTCAGAAAACTTATTGAGATTGAGAAAGATTTCATATATATATATATATAAACAATTAAAATCAGTTTAAAATGTTTTTCGTGAAATTCGTGATTTGAAAGCAGGCATCCCCCTTATTCTATTATGTCAAATAAAATACCAAAGAATTAGACACAACATTAAAAACGGAGAGAATTGGACATATTAAAAAAATAAAAAACAGCACAAAATATTTAATAAATGAAAAATAGGACTAAATAATTGAAAAAAACAGGAAATTAGAGAAATTTTTGAAAACGAAAAAACATGAATATTATTCGAGAAACTGGAAATTCAACAATGGAAAAGAATAAAACATTTAACAATAAAAGTATAGAAAGAATTTTAAAGATATAGTATTCATTTTTAATTCAGATTAACAGGTAAACTTTTCTCTCTTTTTTTATTTTTTCTGAATTAGGCTGAATATGATTTTGTTCTGCGCTAACATTAAAAGCTAATTGTATACTCATATTCGTTTATTTGTAACGGAAAATTTGGGACAGAAAAAGAAAAAAAGGTTGATTTTCATGGCTTATTTTTCCTTCGCTAGTTTTCATGCATTTACTATTTAAATGAATGAAATTATTCCAAAGTATTATCCCCAATCTAGCATGCAAAAAGTATATGAACCACCAATGCCCCACAAACATACACCGCAGCGTAGTAAAAATGAAATAAATTAGTTCTAGAAGTGAGAAATCTTATGCATAAATTAAGGAAATAATACAGCAAATGAAAAACACTTGAAATGTACATTAAAATGAACATAATTAAAAAAAGGGTTCTTACAATGTGTAAGTAACTTGTAAATTATTCCTTTAGAGATATTATTGACACAAGTTTTCAACGTGGAATTCATAACGCATACGCCTATTATTTATGATAATATCGTAGAAAACAGTCAAAAAATTTCGTTAAATATCACGACCTAACTGAATGGCATGCAATTTATTGTTAGCTTGAAACGTTATTTAGCACTATCTGTATTTTTCACATCAGCAGCAGTTTCCACCATTTACGAAAATCATTGAGTTGTCACTAAAGTCAATGGATATGAAGAGTAGAGTAAAATAAGAGTGTCTCGCTTATCTATAACATAACGAACCTGCAGTTATTGGCATTTCTGAAAGGCAAAACCTAAAAAACCCTAATGATATTATCCAATAATTTCTGTCTGGAATTCTCATACGCCTTCTAGGCATTTGAATTACGGACACATTCATAACGTTAATCTAATTTCAGATTCAAACTATTGGCAATACGGAACAAAATTCTCCTTCTAATTTGTTTGCTAAAACTCATACCCATGAAAGTACGTGAAACTATGTCGAATTCGCGTCGTAGATTTTGAACGCCTACGTGTTTATCGGCAACGTGTATAATAATATATAAACACCCCACAACATTAATAAAATAAGTGACTTATGAAGGCAAACACAGTCAAGATAATTGTGTTTTACTCGATATTTCTTTTAAAACAAATAACCCAATCCCAAGCTCTTATTGACAATACTTGTTGGGAAATGGTTCCCTGGGTTTCACACCTGATGTTTTTTTATGTCGTGATTGCATTCTGTTATGTTACAGAAATAGTCGGCGTAGGAGATGTGCTAAAAAAATCTATATCAAATTTAGTTAATAAATATGAATTACTGTTTACTTCTTCGACATAAAAATCTAAAGAGGCTTAGTAGAAAAATTGTTTATTTCTTAATTGAACACAAATGTATTGCGAAAAAGTTTCATAATTACAAGTACTTTGAGTAACGCAGGCCTGCGATGACAAAGCTTTCTTAAAAATGATTTGCGTTTTTATAGTTTTCGATGCTAATTACTAGAAAAATAATTGAAACATTCTACCACGTCTAGTTTTTGAAATGAAGTGAAAATTAAATTTAAATAATAATGCATAGGCATTATAAACAAGCATAGTAAATCATTTGCACAGTGATTTTAGGGTGATTTTGGGGTGATTTCGAATCTGCTACAGTATTGGTTTTGTCAGATGGGGCTCTACTATGACGTGAAAATCAAACTTCAAATTGTAATAAGTGGTAATAATTTCAATAGTAATACATAAGCAGCATAAAAATCAACATTGAAACTGCGTTATGAATAAATATGATAAATCATTGCCAAAGATCTTTTATTGATTTTAAGGTGGTTTTAGGGCCTATTTCTTTATGACAGAGCTATGATATAAAAGTATGTATTTATGAGGTTATAAAATCAAAACAAAAATTCCAAAATATTTGGATTTGAGTTATTTCCCCAAAATATATGAAACTTGTTTTGTGAAAAAATCTTATTTGATAGAAAAAATGGATCGCATTTTTGGAATCCCCACTGAAAATAATATGAAAATCAAATCTATCGAAACTAAAAAAGTTTTCAAAAAATATTTTTTTTAGACCTGTGTAATCGATGTTTTTTGTAGTCACTTCTCATGTACTTCTTGTATACAAATTTCTATAAAGTATACTGGTACATATATCCTTCAATTTTAATTGAAGGAAATATTAATAACTGAGGTTAACGTTATGAATGTTTCCACCTTAATTTGAAAGACAATCATCATTTAAATTTGTGTAACCCTATAAACATCATTCACTTCGCCTTGCTACAGAATACGTGAAGTAGGAAACTTGAAAGTTTTAGTCTTAGTTGGCATCGCAAGCAAATCGTTAAGAAAATGCTTCAGCTAGACTTAAGCCTTAGGGCAACGGAAAGGTCTGATGGCTAGGGTCTGTGACGTGAAATGGGCCATCATTATCGCGCAACTTTTAGAGAACCAGAAAGGTTCATGTTACTTTAATAACTTCAGGCCTGACTTGCTCAGCATATATCGGCTTGGCAATCAACATTTGCACGCTTTGCGTTTTCCGTGGTTCTGATGACGTAGCAACCGACATCTACCCTCTTTCCATCTCAACTCACAGTAAACGAATCAGAAAGCGTGAGTGTGTGTCCGTAGAAATTGGAACAGATGCACCTCGTTCGAATATAAGTCTGAGCCCCGAAGGAAGAAAGGAATGCGATGAGTGTCGAGTAATTAAGGCACCAAAATAAACTATAGCAGGTCCCTGTTCCACATGTCGAAACTTAGTTTGGAGTTTTGTTAGTGTCAGTTTGCTAGAGGCTAGCAAAGCGAAAACATCTCTTTCGTTAACTAATTCAATTTTGAATTCCTCAGTCAAACTATAAAAGTACTTCACAAATTATATTTTTGTACCCACTTCAGAGAAGGTATGATGAGCTTCGTTCTCCTTTACTAACTTTTCATTTTATGAACATAAAATATAAACCTGAACGCTCCAAGAAATTTCCACCAAAATACTTTAAGGCGATTTTAAGAGAAATGAAAATATGTTAAAGGAAGTATTCGGAATTAATTTACAGATTTGGGAAAAGCTATAGCATATAAAATTGAATATAAATTTTTATTAATAATTTTTACAAATATACAGGCGCAGTATATCAGAATATGAAAACAGAGCAAAATAAAAAATTTTGATCTTATATATTTTAATCAAAAACAGATGTCGAATATCGTAAGAATGAAAGCGAGATGAGATTTCATCTCTGTGATTTCAGGTTTATCAAATATATTTCACAAAATAGTCTTAACTCTTAAATGCATAGCTTTGCATATGTGCAAAGAGTTCTTTACTGCAGTCAGTTTGTGCACATAAGGTGAGGTCATATTCTTTCCAATTTATATTTTGAACTTGCCGGTAGATGTCCCAATCATCGACAACAACTTATTGTTTGTTGCAGAGCACGTGTGGTTGTAATTTCGCCAATTTGTTTAAAAAAAATGTTTTGTTTGCAGTTTTTTTTTTTTAACTTGAAGTTTGCAACCCGAATTTATTTGCTTCTTACTATAGTTTCAATCATAAAGAAGGTAGTTATATATATTTGGAAAGTAAGACCACTTCAATACATTTATTTTATATGCGAATTTTGAGGATCTGTAGGTCGTCTTTAAGTCTATGTATATTGCCATTAACTATGAAAAAAATATATCAGCTCCAAACAAATCATGCAATTAAGGGTAAAAATTCGGTTCCCCTAATCCGTGAAAAAATTTAATCATCATCACATTACAATTTACTGGATTTACACTTGAAACGAAAATGAGTTGACTAGTTTGTTTTTGAACAAATGGGATGTACGATTCCGAATAGATTTCTATACAGTGTATATCATTTATCAGGTTGTGAATCGTTATGTTAATTGAAATCATCAAATAAAATGCACGCAACGCGTTGAGTATCCTTCAACAGAAGAGACTTTGACATGAATCGGTATGACCCTCTCTTATAGTTATCGCGCCATTTAGGACAATAATAATAATAAGTACTTTAACGTTCAACTATGCATAAAGTGGCATTAGCCGAGTGAAATTCTCAATATGACATCATTGTATTATTTGTGTCTTCGGGCATCGAGATCTGAATGGCGAATGAATCTGCGGCTCAGGACACGGCATTTATTTTGGCATACTCTAAGGCTATTCTGTCATAAAGTGTTCTTCCTCCTTCAGAAGATTACACAAGTTGGATAAAGCTCAGGATCGAATCGATTTTCTCTTTTGATCGTAGATTTCCTCCGGGAGGAATGACCAGCATTGTGCAGAAACTTAGTTTCCCGTAAAGCAAAGTTCACCCGATTAGACGTAACACCTCGATATTTGGTCGATAAATTCCAGAATTTTTCTTTTGCTAAGGCCTAATGCCTTCACATAAACCAGAAACGTATCTGATAGCTTATATACGTTACGATAAAAGTGATAAATCCGGTGATTATGTATAATCGATGGGTTTTATGCATAGTCATCGACCATTTCGGCAAGTTTGATAAATTTCCATCATGCACCGAGAATTTATCGCATTATATTATGCATTGATTATGTATGATGATCCAGCTCGTTTTGAGAATATGATGAATCATCAATGAATTGCTCAAAATTACAGACTCACATATGATATATAACATCACTATAGGATGATGGATTTCTTCGGTAATGTTGGTGTTTGCACATGTTGATAAGTGTGAAGAATTATAACATCACATTGACAGATAGATTTTTTATTTTTCCTTTTTTATATTTATTTTAATTTAATTTCTATAGCAAGATATACATGTCTGGATATATCTAGTACTGGCAAATCCCATAAATGGACTGATCAAAAAAGTGATAATTTTTTTCATATTTGTATCTAAGGAAGTATTATATATATATATATATATATATTGCAATCATAAAACTTCCATTATTTTACCATACCCTTATTTAGTATTCGGATAAATACCTACAATATTACCTTGTAATGATGTCCGGTAAAAATATTTAATCGTGAATAAGGAAACAAAAATATTTTTATCATATTTTACATTTTGGCTATAGTGTAATAAATATTTCAATGTGAAAAAAAAAATATAATATATATATTTTTCTATTACTGTAAATTCTCGCTAGTCCAGCACATATCAGACCATGGAGTGCTGGGTTATCGAAATCACCGGATTACTGGAAGTTAATTGAAAAAGTAATATAAAGTAAAAATAATAATTTTTATAGACTATCACTAACTTTTCTGCTCACAGACATGCAGTGTGAAATGTTTTCCTCTTCTATTCTTGATGAAAACCCGCCTAAACACACCGGATTATTTCGTGGGGCCAGATTAGCGCGAGACCGGATTATCGAGCGTCTACTGTATTTCAAACACAATAATGTGTGGAAACATGTCCATAACTCTAAACTTATCTATTAGCAGGTATTGATGTTACAAAACGTACAGAAAGTTCATGCTATAAAGATAAAAGTATTGCTTCATTTATCAATTTTGTTACAATTTTGTTTGAGATCAATTGAAAAAATAAATCCATATCATCATATCATCTTGTGTAAACTAATTTAATCGACAATTAGAGACTAAGAGGAGAAAAAAATACGAAATCTACACGTTTCTCACCGAAATGTTTCAGGATTAGCAAAGGCTTAAGGGTTAGCTAACTCTTAAGAAAAAGCATCAGAAATATTACTACATTCAATTTCTTTCCGTGGACCACATCAGACTTGAGTATGTACTTCCTTGTCATTTACAGACACATCACGCTTTTCTGAAGGGCCATTACCAGCAGATTGCAAACACTTCGAACGATGCATAAATCCCGTCAAAGTAATACACACCAAATAAAATGTTGACACTCTCACATTAAAGAGCTACTGATACAAAAGAAACCCCACAAATCAAGGAAGGAACTCTTTTGCTTTTGAAAACATAAAAACATTCTTTCCAGAATATCCTGGTAATAAATATAGGGCTATAAATTCTTATATGTGATTACTAACAACATCTAAATATGTGGAATGGAATGTAATTATCTATATATATAATAACATGTCCTGAGACTGACTGACTGATTCATCATCGGTAAGCGGAAACCGCTGAAGCTATAAATATGAAATTTGTTTAGTAATTTTATTTTATGATGAAAGGGCTAACTAAGAAATCCTTTTTCAAAATTCGATCCTCTAAGCGGGGGGGAGGGATCATCGGTTGTTCAAAGGTTACACAGAGAAATAATTCTGAGCCGACACTGTGGAAGCAATGAATATGAAATTTAGTCAGTATTTTTCTTTTATAATATAGAGACTCACTAAGGAGTAATTTTTCAAAATTCAACCTCTTTTGTTCAAAGGTTATATGGGCAATCATCGCTGTGGCCAAATCGCTTAAGCTAGAAATATGAAATTCGGTCAGTATTGTATTTATAATATAGAGGCTCACTAAGACGAGATTTCTGGAAATTCAACCCCAAAGGGGGTCGGTTATGAGTTGCGCAAATGCTATACGGGGAAATCACTACCAACAATTTTCAGATTATCAAATCCACACGAGCGAAGCCGTGGGTAACAGCTGGTATTAAATAATATTAAAAATTCCCTTATCGAGTTTCATCGATTTTAAATAATGTAATGGTTCTAGATACACATATTTTTATAAAACTTATAGTTTTCTATGATCTTGCTAATGTTTCCACAAACAATGTACAATGTTTCATCAATAGTGGTTAATTGGAAAAATGTATTTTCCAGGCATTATATCTGCCGTGTCAGTACAGATTTATAAGAAGACACATATATCAATATTTTCAAAGATAATAAAATACTGATACGATTCTTTTTTTCCTCAATATCACGACAAAATTTTCCGTCGCAACACTTTAAAATGCATGAAAACAACCGAATTAAGAGGAAACCGCTACAAGCAGAATCATTATTTATCGCAGTGGGAGTTGGTTTTATGGCGGGATAAGATCATCATTTCGCGTCAAAGGAGATGAAAGAAAATAAACTTTTATTCTCCTCAAATATTACGTTCCAGGTATTGAAGAAATGAGTAACAAGATTTACGATCTTCGCATATTTATTACTCCTGTAGAAGGTCTTCTACGGCAGTAAAATCGACCGAAATGGCCGTTTGTAATGCCTAAGGATTTATGCAGCTCGCTAGCATTTATAGCATGCTTTCCCCTCATACACCGACTGCAGTGTGTCACATACGAAAAACACTCCTCTGAAGAGAGAAAAACGGCATTAAAATTTATCGAAAATAATTTGGGAGAGTTTGTCATTATTAGAATCCATATAGAAAATAGAAAAAAAGAGAGAAGTATGAAGCGTAAGAGGAAATTTTGATGCACCGATTTCATTGCTTATTGAATAATTGAATATTTCAAACTACGTTTTAATTTTTGTTTCAAACCACGGAGATACAATTATGAAACTTGTATTATGTTTTTATACATTTGAGCATAAAGTTAGTGTAATAGGGAGAAGTAGAGTAAAGCGGTGAGTCATAAAAAATATATGTTTGTCATGTAAGGCAGAGGGAGTCTTAGGCAAGTGAAGAAAGGTGCAGCCGTACCGAGCTGCTAAATTTTAAGGGTCGCAAAACGCAATTAAAATCCTTTTATCAAGTTACATTATGACTATTTAATAAATAAATAGCTTAAAATTCTTTCCAAGACAGGGACCTCACAAACCTAGGGTGTTGACCCCCAAGCCCAGAGTGCACGCAAGTTTTGTGCCCTGGGCAGTGGACGGGATGTAGCGCTAAATTCTATCTTTAAAACGACGTACAGTATTTAAGACTACACGAGAAAGACATGCTTAGCTCGGCCGAAAAAGGGTTTAGTTGCTGCTCTGGGTAGCGATTGCCCACCCTGACAGCTCTTCCATTGTCACTTATAGATATTGTAGACATGGCTAAACTTTACTGGGACCGTGATTGCAGAGCAGTGTTTCAGAACCTTCAAAGTTAGGCCCGGGGCACTACTTATAATTTTTCTCTCTGAGCGGTGCATACTATTGCTCAAATTTATTGCTAAATGGTTTTTGTATTACAATAATGTAGCAGTGCATTCTTTGATAGTCGTTTTCTGTGTTAGTGCAAACATAACGGGCGCCGATATGATCGAAGACACCAGAGAATCGGGAAAAACATTTTAAAGAGTCGAAAAGCTTTTTTTTTTCTTACCGCGCCGCAAAATACTTAAGCCCGTTCCTGTTGTCATGGTGTACTAACAAATGAATTAAATCACGAACCATGCGGCTTCTCATGTAAAATTTTGCTCATCCGAGCCACTCGCTATATGGCTATATCGTTATCACCACAGGTGAATGCCATCTTTTTTTACCCAAATTTCATAGTATTTAATTACTACGTGGATCAAAACTTATTTTCATTACGTCATATACACAATCGAGCCATATTATTAGGGCTCGGATTTTTATTCCCCTAAAGATGAAACGGTAAATTCAGGTATTTAACGTATCAACAACCACGTTTCATCTTCAGGGCATAAAAATCCGGGCCCTACACATTATTGTGCCGATTTCCTATTTTTTTACCGACAACAGATAAAGAAAGAGTGTCACGAGCTGGTTTAGTGTTAATTTTAGGTGAGATACGTGTATTTTGAAAATTTCTCAGTTGTTACTGTCACGAATGGTTCATCAAATTTCCAATAAGCGATTAGGCGTTTCAGCCACAGATTAGAGTACCTCTGGAGCTGGGCAGTTAGCGAAATGTTCATGTGCTGCTGTCATTAATGTGTACCGTATCTAGACAAATGACACAACTGTAAATAATAAAAGTGGAAATAGCGGATCACAAGGTGCCATTGATGCGGGAGTTGAACGTCGGCAGGTGATATATTTTATACTACATGGAATTGATGGCAGCCGTTGTATCGGGTGGCAAATCTCCGAAAATCAAGACTCCGTGACCATTGATAGCAGCAATATTGGTTGAGAAAATGCCATTGTGGCATCGTCTTGGTTTACTGATGCGTCTAGAAATCGTTTTCAACAATTATGATTGTTGTAATTTTATCCATTTCCACATCAATAAATAATGATGGTTTCACCGCGGAGTATCGAATCTTCTATAATACATATACGACGTATCATATTTTCATGAAATGTCTAAAAAATATTGAAATAAAAATCACTAAAATTTTTTAGTTCTTCACCGATCCACCTAACATCATCCAATTGAGATCATTTTAAACCACCACCATGTTCACTCAATAGATCTACTCCTTTTCCAACAGCTATTGAATTGACTAGTCTTCTTTTTTTTCCAGATACCTCTGAAAATCTTCCAATCTCTTATTTTGTCATTTTCAGGCCGTCTAGCTGCTGCCAGAATGCACAAAATTCCTATTTTGAATATTAGCTTGCGGTCAAATTTGACTAAACTTCGTAAACAACAATATTATTATATGATTACGTGACTAAGGCTTTGGGTAAGAGCAAAAATGTCGACGTTGTTTACCTTGATTTCCAGAAGGCATTCGATCGGGTCCAACATGGCAAACTCTTGAAGCGTTTACACGAGATTGGAATAGGGGGCAACTTGCTGAATTGGATAGAATCGTGGTTAAGAGATAGGTCGCAACGAGTTATGGTGAACGGGGAATTCTCTGGTTGGACAGACGTCACAAGTGGAGTTCCTCAGGGAAGTGTCCTTGGCCCCATACTTTTTTCACTTTTTATCGATAAACTCGATCAGGGTATCGATGGAATTACTAGCAAATTCGCAGATGATGTGAAGCTAATGGGGGTAATCGGGAATGAAAGCGATAGGGAGTTGCTCCAGACCAACTTAAACAAGATTGCAGCATGGGCAAATGAATGGAGCATGACGTTTAGCGTAGATAAGTGCATGGTCGCTCATTTTGGTTCGAACAACCCACAAACCCACAGTTCTCTTATGAGTTGAATGGTGTCACTGTCCCGGATGCAACTGGGGTCACACATTTAGGAATTCTCATTGACGAGCGGCTTAGGCTTGGAATGCTTGGTCTCATTTTCAAAAAGGTCTCTTCGCGTTCTCCTAAAGTCATTCTTCCTCTTTTTCGAGGCTTAGTTCGTCCTGGACTGGAGTATGCTGTAAGGTTTTGGAGACCATACCTACAGAGGGACATAGACTTGGTTGAAGGGGTGCAGAGAAGAGCTACGCGTGTCCTTATTGGCACACAGGGCTTGAGTTATGAAGAAAGACTTCATTTTTTGAATATGTTTACATTGGATGAACGCAGGTGTCGAGGAGATATGATCGAAGTGTTCAAAATTTTCAATGGGATGGATAGGATGGACCATGAACTTTTAGTACACCGCCAATCGACTGCTTTTACAAGGGGACACCAGTATCGATTGGTGAGGGACAATGCAAGGTTATGGTGTCGCAGGGAATTTTTCTCCAATAGGGTTGTTAATAAATGGAATAGCTTACCCCCGGAGGTAGTAAATTGTAACACAATTGACACGTTTAAAAAGAAATACGATAAACATGTTGGGGTAAATCGAGAAGCTATCCATTCTTAGAATAAGACAACCATAAGTAATCTTTATGGGCATCGTATAATATTTTATCATGTGTATATATTGTTTGTAATTTGTGTTAATTGCATTTTTAATTGGGTTGCTGTATTTTTGAAACATATGACAACCATATTTTTATGGGCATCTTTTTATCAGCCACCTCGTTGGGCATTTTGCCTGTTGTGGCGTTGTATTTGTATTTGTATTTGTATTTGTAATATGATGAATTAATGTAGACACTAGAATAAAAGTCTTGTATCAATTTATTCATCTATCCTTTCAGAGTATTTCTCTCTGATCATATAATTTCCTCGATTCTTAAGAAATTCGCATTTCAATAATTGTCAATTTAACATTTAAACGGTATTGTGTAGGTTGGCATTTCAGAATAGTTCGACATGGCGGCTGTTATTTGTTTTACTAATCAAACTAACAAAGATTCGATTTCTGTAAAGTGAGTCTTTTAAACTCCGCGTATCTATATATGATTGGGTTTTCTCATTTCCAGAAATCATCTGCTTATAATCAATGAACTGAACCCGCATGAGAGGAAATATAATCGAAGTGTGTAACAATTCACATTTTCTCTTGGAAATTAGGATAATTATCACTGAAACATGTGTCCGATGTTTACTTTCTAGATTAAGATTCTACCATTTGGTTCTTCTAATAACATTTAGTTTCTTCAAGACGAAAAATTCTCTCAACTTCCTGTTTGCGTTGCCTTAAGAAAATAGTGATTGCGAAATATTTAGAGATTTAATATTCAAAATTAACGAGAATATCGAAGAACGTTTCCTGTCAGAAATTCAATTTTTATTTATATAAGAAAATAGGAATGAGTGCAGTGAAATTTATACCATCTGCTGTATATAAGGTTTATTTATCATGAAGGAGATACAGTACAGTGCTACCTCGGCTTACATTACGAACATTTTCATTGATATGGACGCACTCTCACTAACATAAAACAGCCATGTCGTGAGTTGAATTTTCGCGCCAATCATTATCAGAATAACTAACTCACTAGAACCCGATTAACTGATGTCCACCTCAGAATCGTTTTGTACAAATGTACCTACACTTCTATTTCTGAACGTTTTTGAACCATTTCATATAAAGTGAAAGATTTAGTTAATAGAATAGACATTGCAAAAAAAAAAAGAGCCCATGTTTTTAGAGCACGCTTTGATACCTATGAACTCGAGTGGGTTGTGTAATCACCAGCTTTCAGCTGTAGTTTTTTAGTAGGCTGAAAATGCTGTTGGTTGTGTGTTTACATGAGTATAAAATAAAAAGATCTTCAATATCTGTCATCTTCCTGCAGATTCTCATTTATTCAATTTTGAAGATATTCGGTCAGTTTTTTGTTTTTTATAGCGTTCTTGGGAGTTTTAAAAACTTATCTTTTCAAATTTTGGGCAGGACCTGGAACAAATCAAACGATTTTCTATACAAACTCATGAGAAATCACGTTTCGGCTTATAAATATTTCGGCTAACGCGAACGTGCTTCCGGAATGAATCATCTTCATTAGCTGAGGTATCACTGTATCAGTAATCTTTCGAGATAAATTAGTATAAAATTATTCGTAACCAAAAATGTTAATCTTTAATCTGAATACTGACGGTACTTCCAAGTACCAGATAAGATTATTTGTTATGTACTAGTTGTTTGAAAAAAACAGTGTTTGCTTTATTTTTTTTAACGTTAATTAGAACTAAAATGACCTGTCAAATAATTTACATGGTAATTATTTACAGTTATCATTATATTCACATTTTTATTTATATTCATTATCTTTTCCTTTTTATTCTACTTTTCATAATCTAGTAGATAAAGGGTTAACATAGAATTTGCAAACAAATTTAAATCTTGTTTCCGACTGAAATTATATTTTTTATATATGACAATTTTTATGAATACTATTTATTTTATTATGAGAAAGAATCGAAAAAAATTAAAAAGTATGTGCTGTTCATTCAATCAATTGGAACAAATTATCATTCCTAATGAATTCAGAGATCATTAGTGATATAATCAGTGTTTTAACTAATCAAAAAAGAAAGACTACAAATATATCAACAAGATTGTCGTATTTATTGAAAAGGGGGGTATATTTTATACGCAATCATCAATTTTCAGTAATAAAATTTTCTCTTTCGAAAGGTGTGTAAGAAACAAAGATTTAGATGTTATATGATAACACATATTGCACCCCGGAATTTTCTTTCCTGAGTTCATCTTCGCATGAGCCAGCTATCAAAACCTTCGTATGAATACAGTTGCCATCTGATGAGCTTAGGCTTCAGTTAGGTGTGTCTGTCTGTACGGCCCATTACTAAGAGCTCTAAGGAATGACGTTCGATTCCTCTTTAACTATATTCAAAGAGATATTCGAATTCGAAAAACGAAGGAGATTTCGGAGAAAAACAGCGTTTAATGCAGGTAAAACGGTTTTTCCGCATTTAACACTGTTGTTTCCACTCCCTTTTTTTACGGGCAATTTTGTTTTGTCCGGCGAGTGTTCGCGAAAGGGGCGTTTTACTGTACTTTCCAAAATACCAAAAAAATTGAGAAAAGAAATTGGTATAATGATTTTTTTTTTTACCAAATAGTTTGACATATATTCAAACCTATACTATACCAGCGTTTCTCAATCTCTAGTCTGTGAAATGGTACAGGTGGTCCATAAGTAGACATGATTATTTTAAGTATAACTAAATAAAAAATATTGATATCTTATGGGTTAATGATATTTAGTGGCTTCTGATATTTTGATATGGATTCAAATAAAATTAAGACCTTCATATTTATGGTAATCATATATAATACTGGAAATCGCTATATTGAAGTAAATTGTTACCAAAAAATGCAATTTATGACAAATTTGCTAAAATTACTGAAGAGTCGGGAAATGAAGGACGGCAGCAAATCGCAGTAAACTGAAAGTTATTTCACGGGAAAAAACACATTTGTCAACTACTGGGGACCACTTCATTACGGGAAACTGTGATTTGAAATACGGCAAAATACAGGAGAATGCCAATTGTCACTAAAAACGTTGCCATAAATCGGCAAGTTGATAAAATGGCTGAAAGTTACGAATCAGTGGAAGAGTGAAGGACTACTGGGCCTCGCAGTCAATTGAAATGCAGTTCAAGGAAAAAACGTTGAACATGACAAATATATAAGATCTAAAATGAGTATTATATTTTCACATAATTATCGTATAATAACTTATATGTTATGAAAGTTTTCTCTATTCACCATTTCAAGTAAAGATAACAAATTCAATAAGCTTTGTTGAAAAAAAAAAAAACGGGACACAATTGCATGAAATTGGAACGGACAAAAGCACAAAAATGTCCCGTAAAATAAGGGACGCATTGTCTCGTTGCTTGTGCTGTAAGTTAAGTCCGTGCAGTTGCCGCATATATTTTACTCGTACTTGGATTCAGAAAGGTTGAGAAAAACTGCACTAGACCATAGAAGTTTAATTCAATGCAAATTGCCAATTTTAAGTTATTACTTTTATTTTTGATTAAAAAAAAATTGTAATCCCTTTTCGCGTTTTTTCTTAAAAATAAATTTTACTTGCAGAGGCGTTACAAAGTGTTTTTGTAACCTTTTGGAAATATTTTGTTTTTCTTTTCTTTGCCTAACAGACTTCCGAATTTCAAGAAAACAGATTGTGCACAGTTTAAATAAATTTAGGACAACCATAACAAAATGTATAAAAATAAAAACAAGTATTCAGATGCAAAGTAAATGCAAAACCGTCTCTCCCTTAAGAGAAGAATGTTTTTAACTTATTGTGACATTGTGTGAGTACGGGTGAAAAAAAAAAACCGGGTATGGGTAAAAAGGTCCTATGGGTGCATTGCTCTCAATACGATGTCCGGAATAAGAAAAGTAACAAATTCGCTACAGCTGCAGCACCAACGACTATTGTGTCGTGCTGCAGTAACATATATCCTCGATGAATCAATGGTTGCTCGGTTGTTTGGAAGAAAAAAAAGAGAAGAAGGTCGAGAAATATTGAGTCTCGCGTAAGAAAACAAAAATGCGAATTATGGAGAGGGCCTAAAGCCGTCCACGGGGCGTGAGCTGTCAGGAATGGATGGGTTTTGGCGTGGTGCGTGCCATAGTAGTCGTACGTGAATCTTTGGTGGGATTCGAGTGAGTTTATGGAAGAGGAGAGAAGAACTGCTTCAGCTCACACAGGTGTCAAGAATTCTTGATAGATCGTTTGAAATAAGATGGGCAGGTGCTTCTTTTCGCCCCGCCTATTTATTCTCTTTATATATTTTTTATTCACACTTGTTTATACAAAGAAAAAAAATGCACAGAGAGAGCGAGAGAGAGAGAGAGAGAGAGAGAGAGAGGGAAGCATCATTCCTATATTTTATATTATACATTTTTCACAACTTCTAGTGCTTTACTGGCTCCACCGGTGAAAGACGAATAGTATGGATCAATTGTCCCTATTTTTCGCATAGTTTATCTCATCCGTTCCTCTATCTTCAATAAAAACACTATAGATGGCACCGACGATAGCCACGTAAGTCGATTTTGCATATACAGTCGAACTTCGCTATAGTGAACCCGTGATATAGTGAACTTTTTCAGTGGTCCCAACTGATCACCTATTGAACTAATGTTATTTTAAACGCTTAGTGAACTGAGAAAATGAAAGTCCGCTTATAGTGAACTGAAATGTCCCTTCCACAGATTTTTTTTCAGTTTTTCAAAGGTAAGTTTACACTTATATGGATCACGAACGAAAGCATTCCTTGACTTCCATGTCAAATCCTATTATTTCATCCTCCCCGCCGTTTCTGGGAATCAACCACTGATCCAATACAAGGCTCCAGTCTTTTCAAACCTTTTGAAAAATCGGAACACTAGTGGAACAGACCTAGAGGTAAGATCTTAAGTGCATCAATCATGTTTAGTTTTCCTCCCAATACAACTTCTGTGCTGCAATCGATGGATGGATCAGAGCGTTATTCTCAGCCTCAAATGTCACTACAGGAAGCAGTTTGTTATGCGTATTTTGGAAAATTATGATGAACAGCCAGTAGAACATCTTTCTTTTGGAAGCAATCGTTTTGCTGGAGAAGTCTTGGAGTCCAAGTAACAGATGCAACAATTCGCAACTGCTTTCGACACATGGGTCTTTCCAAGAATGTATTGGAGCAAGGAACAGACAGTATTGCGGGCGACGAAGATGAAACCTATCGATCGCTATATGATTAGAAAAGCATTGTGTAAATCTTTTTCCAAAGATGAAATTGAACACTTCGAATCTTGTGATAAGAGGTGTGTACTTCAGATATTCCTACCGATGATGACATCGTATCCGAAGTAAAGCAAAGAACGAAGATTCCCCTACCCTCAGAAGAAGAAAGTGAAATATCAGCACCTTCAATCTCTGAAGTGAAAGGGTTGCTGACATTTGAATAATTTTTTTCCACGGAAAATGTGGACTAAAAACTTTCGACTCTTTCCGAATCGTCGATAAGAAAATTGATGAAATTTACTTAAAATAGAAATGTATTCAATCAGAAATAACACATTTTTTCCATAGGATATAAAAATAAAAGTAAGTAATACTACTTCAAAATTCTTCCTTTCTAATACCTATTTAAGAAATTAATAATTTATCAGTAAATTATGTGTTATTGCAGTGAATGTTTCCAACAAAACCACCATCAAATGCTAAGAAATATCAATGTTTCAACAAATTTGGATATAGTGAACCTTGGGTTATAGTGAACTTTTTATTGGGTCCGCAGATGGTTCACTATAACGGGGTTCGACTGTATATATGTATATATATATATATATATATATATATATATATATATATTGGTTAATTGTGGAACCAAAATTTAGGAAAAACACTTCTTTCTCCTTTTTGCTATGGTTGGATCAATATGATACCTTCCTATGACTTCATAAAATCTAACTTTCGTTGTGATTGTAATCCGAACCGGAAAAAAAGTAGACTTTATTCCCTAAAATATCTGTACCAATGAAAGACACGCGTTAAATGTTTTTGAATGTTTTGATAACACTTTGGCCTATTTAAAGAAATTGGCTGCTTGTGTTTGGAGGACAGAAAGCAACTTTCACCTTAGTGTTGAAATTAATATTAGGGCGATGGTGAAATTGTTTTATCGTTTCTTTTTTGCGCAACTCTGATGCACCCCTGTTAAAACAGGATTATTCCATACACATATTCTCATCTCATTTCTTGCTTTCCCCCCTTCTCATCATCTAGAGATCCAGTATGGCCTATCCATCAACTTGAAAACAATTCTTTACTTCATTATCACGTGACAGTCACAGCGATAATTCCGTGATTATGCTTGAATTTCATAAATATCCATTTTTTACAGTCAATCGCGCAACTCGGGGTAGCGTTAGTCGGGGTATTACTGTAATTCCATCGTCTTATTCAGGACACAAATATGTCTTCATATAAAAAGGATAAATTAAATTGAAACGTCTTTTTTTTTATTTTAACTAGTAAATACGTCCAAATTGACGTTAAAAAAATTGTAAGGAATGATGCGCAGTTTCTCGTTACGAGAATTAATAGTTTCAGCTATACATTCATCATGTAGCCAAGCGGAAGATCCTTAGCTCTAACAATATGATCGATTCCACGACAGTTATAAGTCAAAATGTCTCCGGTTTCTTGAACTACTATTTGTTCCCGTCAAAGTGGGAGTGTATCAACTACTCTGGGAATATAATCTTGCTGTGTCACTGATGACAACAGCCTTTGGCAAGTTACCAAACATTTATGTTGACCATAGCCGAATCCGTCTGCCAAGACATAGACACTTATTCGCCGTGGATGTGTGGTGATTAAGGCCACATTCCTTCCTTACAGTCTTGTGTATATGTGGCTGCGAGGCACAGAAGTTTTATCTCTCTCGTTGCAAGATCTCTCTGGGCAAACGTCATCAATTTCAGAAATATCATATTTGAAATAACGATTAAAAGTCAAATAAATATAGAATACTGTTTTATGGAACGGTAACATCGTGACACGTTTGTTCTTCATATTTTACGTACAGAACTTATTATACAGAGTGGTCCAGAAGTTCTGACCAGTTAAAAAAATATTTAAAAAAAAACTGTTAAAGACAGAGGTACCGTATTTTCCTGCGGATTATCTGTTAAAAAAGTGGTTAAACATTAAAAAAACGCGAATTATGTACCGCTGCCAAAAAGTTCTACTATCAGCAGAAAATTACGAAATATAGTGGGATAAGTCGAGAAGATATCCATACTTAAATTACGACAACCATAATCTTTTTTATGGGCAGCGTATTATATAGTATTAATTATTACTTTTCTTTTGTGATGGCTGTCATATTGGGTTGTATTTTGGTTATACTTCATAAATCCATATTTTTTATGAGCATCTTTTTTAAGCCACATCGCCGGTTTAAAAAATATAACCAGCCAGAGCGAGTCAACAAAGCAACAATACTGAAGCTAATCCTTAGCTAAGGCTCTTTCCAGACAATCCCCCGTTTAAACTAATCCCACGTTGCTCACCAAAATAGGTTTAGAGCGAGACGACTCGACCTAGCAGTTATATATATGTATATAAATGTGTGTGTATATGTGTATTTCTCTTTCCTCTATTCAAGTTCTTCATGCATTTCATGTCCACAACACACGTGCGTACTCATATTGTCGTATTCACGTTGCTAACCGAGTAAGGCTCTAAGCGAGATGACACGGGTGATCCCTAATTGTATATATTCCCCCAAACATATTCCTATTTTGTATGTTTTCATCAAATCCACCGGAGTGAGTGAACTCAACCCAATAAAACTGATGCTGGCTTCTAGTTCGCAAGTTATCAAACCCATTCGCTCACCAATAATGTGTTAAGCGAGATGACTGGCCCCAATGGATATTTCACAATAAGATTCTCATTTCGTGTTTTTTTTTTTTTTGTATCCTGTGTATATAATATGACAAGTGTAAGATAACAGATGAGATGGCACGGGGCCCCCTCCAATTGCTTTTAAAATACACCTCCATCCTAATATCCGTACATTCATCCGTCTTAACGAAACCATGGAACTTTTCTCCAACTCCCAACCCCATCTCGTCTGTAATCACCACAAAATTTGTTAATCGCGACGGTACCCAATTGTCCTGGAAAAATATGTTGTAAAAATGTTGTATGTTATTTTATTTTTTCTTTTCTTCTTTTTTGACACAAAATAAAATATTCTAGACTCTGCCACAAAGCTGGGCTGGAAGAGGTCTCGGGGATAAGTCCATGGCAAAGCTCTGACGTTCATTCATTCAGCCATATCGCTGGACATTTCCCTGTTGTGGCCTTTGTGTTTCAAGCGCACCTTCAATGACGCGGAGAAGATGCGGAATCTATATAGCATTTCTTGCTTCGTTTTATTTGTAACATAGATAGTGATAATCATTTCTTAATAGATGTCAGAGCTCAAGTTAAAAGTTCAGAGTAGAGAACAGGGTTACCTGAAATAAAATGAATGCTATGGACGTAAAGAATGAAGATAATGACTTTTTGGGAATACTGTGTATAAGATAATGGAATGCTAATAATTTCGGGCTAAATAGGTTTAAAGAGACATTAAAATTTCATCAACTACGGAAAGAACAAAATATTTTTCTTCACCAAGACATTGATGTGTTATCCGCTTTTGTTTTCCTGACGAACTATTATCTATATTGTTGTAAAAATGTTTTTAATATGTCTTAAAAAAAGAGACATAAAACGGTATACAACTAGAAACAAAGCTTAGGTTTTTAGCTATAGATAGTGGTTTTGTTCAAAATTGCTTTGAATATTTTCTTGATAACGGAATTTCCGTTTTCATTTCATCCTTTGAGTAGAATTCTTTGTTTCGTAGAAATATAAACAAAACCATGCATACATAAAACTTTCATCATCTTGTGGGAAACAAACGGTTTTTTTTTCTCGATACAATCTCAAATTGATGATGATGCTGCTGCATTTTAAGGTCCATCAAATGTTTTAGGTGTAGCCTAAGTAGAATATCACTGAAAAAATATAGAAGGAAAAAAACATCCGTTTTTTTTTTATTTCTCAACATTCAGCAGTCTTTGTGTCTCCCTTCTTTATATATTAGTTTTATATTCCTCCCTTCATTTTCTATTCCTAGAATATATATCTTTCATCTATGATAGAATGTTTTTCGAGATATCACTAGACTACTCCCGCTATCCTAGAGTAATTCCTTTTTATATTTCGCTCATCTTATCTCTTGAAAAATTCACCTAAGACAAAAATATAAGATATTCAAATTTGAATTGGATATATATGAAAAAAGGGATACTGCTATATGTTATCGAAAAATTCAGTTTATCGTCGTATTTGAGTATATAATTATGAGTAAATAAGATTGTTAATAAGCGAAGTATAAATTCGAGAGATACAGTAGACTCTCACTAATTAGGCACATATCACACGAAGGTGTACCGGATTATCGAAATCGCCGGATCACTGGAAGTCAATTGAAAAAGCCCATTTAAATAATATAATCAACTTCTGTGCACATACATAAGTGATATGTTTCCCTCTTCTATGCTCGAAGAAATTTACCGGATTACTGGATGAGGGCGTATTATCGAAAGTCTACTGTGTTATAAAAACAATAATTCATCTTATTTTCAAGAAAACTTATTAATGAATTTT
Source organism: Pholcus phalangioides (assembly GCF_987345545.1). NCBI lineage: Eukaryota > Metazoa > Arthropoda > Arachnida > Araneae > Pholcidae > Pholcus > Pholcus phalangioides. The sequence goes on along the minus strand of NW_028301600.1, from coordinate 37,053,621 downwards.
AAGATATAAATTCCGTGTTATAACTACAAGTTGAAAAAAAGATGTAACAATAAAAATCATCACAGTAATATTAACATAGTTGTTATGACTTTTATAACTTTCGGAAAGGAAATTTGTGAATACAGTGATATCTCGGCAACGAAGATGATTCGTTCCGAAATCATGTTCGCTAGCCGAAACGCGAATTCCCATCGGTTTCAATAGAAAATCGTTTTATTCGTTCAAAAGAAACGGCCCAAAATTCGAAGATACGTTTTTAAAACACCAAAGAAAATAAAAAAAATACTCTCTAAAAATGAAAGACAAAACTGACCAAAGACTAAAATGAACGACTTCAAAATGGATAAACGAGACTTTATAGGAAGAGACGAGGTGGTGAAGATCTTTTTATTTTACACTATGTACACAACCATCATCGACTTTGGTAGACAGAAGCCGGTTTGACGCAACCCAGTTGAGTTTGTAGGTGTCTCCATTCATTTGTGATTTAATCAGCTCAAATTTATGCAAATGGAAAAGATAAGCTCTTAGAATGTCCATGCTCTTCAGTTTGATGCTAAAAGTCTCTAAAAACAACGGCCCATTTTTCAGTGAATTTACTGTTACCCGAAAGTTTCATTTTTTGTGAATTGGTTCAAAAACTTTCAAAAAAGAGAAGTGCAGGTACAGTAGTGCTCAAAAGTCATTTGAAAAATTTAGTAATGCTTGTAGAGATAGCTCATTTACACGCATTACCCTAACTTTGATGTATGTAAAACAGAAATAAAATATTTTTTGTCGACACCTGTAGCTGAAATTTGTTTGTTTCGGGTTAGTGAGCTTTTATATGTCTAATTTTTGTTTTCGATGGATCGAAAGTGTTTTGACAAACATAGTTTAATCAAATGCAGAAGGAAGTAATTAATTCTTGCTTGATATAAATTAATGGTAGGAATATGCTGAATGCATAATGAACACTCTAAAACTTGAAAAAATATTCGATGGAATTTTTCAGAAAAGCGTAATTAAGGCTTTAAATATGGAGCGAAGTCCAGCTCAAGTAGCAAGTGATTTTGGTATTACAAGGTGGTTCATAAGTTTGTGCAACCATGTTTAATAATCGCGGGAAAGTAAAAAAGTGTTTTTTTTTTCCAATATGTCCAAAGAAGACAACATATACAATAGATAGAGCAATCACAGTGCAAGCAACGAGAGAACCTCTAAATGTCCACTAGGTGGAAAACCTGATGAATTTAACTCAAAACAAGGACTGAATGTAAGTTTATCACTTTTAAAACATTGGCTGAACATTATGAGATTGTTTGGGCTTGACTTTTTTTTTCCCCGCACTCTCTCTCTCTCTCTCTCTCAATCTCTATCTCTCCAAATAGAAAAAAATCATTATTATTTAATTACAAAAGAGCAAGGGAAAGGATGAATTATGCCAATTCCTCCCACTGGCCAGAGAAACAACGCAAGGTACAAATAGGGATATATCATACACATATGAGGTATTACAGGTAGTTGTAAGTTAAATTATAAGGTAATTATTAAGGTGTTATAGGTCCTTTCTGTTAAACACAAAGGTAGTTGTGGGAATGCTTCTCTGCTGAAGATATATGTTCTCTTTACCTACTGAAAAAAAACCCCACTAGGAACAGGTTTCGTTAAAAAAAAGTGTTTCATAACCATATGTAGTATTTAACGACGTGACTCATGCCACTGTTACTGATATTCCAGCAAGACAATGAGAGTAAATATAGCTGAAAAGCTATTAGACATTACTTGAAAGACAACAAAATACGTTTTATGGGTGGTGAAGTCACAGTTATAACTTGAATATCATCGAGCATTTATGGATTGAGTTCAATAGACGAGCGAGAGCCAGAAATTATATAAATTTGATGGCTTTTTTCAATTGCGTGAAAAAAAATGGAAAAAATACCCACTGAGACCATGGTACAAACTTATTCGGGTCCATACCAAAACATGGCAAATAGCTATACAATCCAAAGGTTTTCGAATGAAGACTAATCATTCTTATTTATTATAATGCCCATGACCTGGCTGATTTGACTATTTATTGGTTGTTTGCATTCCTGTTTTGTTATCAAAAGACTTTTGACCCATCATAAAAGTGACTATTTTTTATGATTTTACAAAGTATAAAATAGATAAGCAATTTTTTTCTGGTCATAATAGTTTGTAATGAGATTCAGTGTTTGCGATTTCATTAAAAAATTACAATACGAAATTCGGTGACGAATTTATTGTTTTCAAAACATTTTTGAACGCTACTATATATCTAGAAAACGATTTCAAAGTGCACGTGAGCTGATTAGGCTTGAGTGACGTTAAATTGATAATGATTGGAGCAAAAATTCAGCTCACAACATGGGTGTGTTAGGTTAGCGCGTGCTATATCAACGAAAATATTCGTAAGCGAATCCACATTCGTTAGCTGAGGCAAAAAAATCAGGAAAAAAGACTGTTGTGGCAAAATGCTTAAGCTGAAGTATCTTTGTACACAATGACATATTTCAAGAGAATTTGCCCTCAAATTAATGTCACGAATGTTAATTTTTTTAATAGCTACCCAAGTAAACATTTTTGCAAAAAGAAGCATCACGATTCTTATAATTTCGACGAGACTTCCAAACATTCAAAAAAAATAGACCCAGTTTTGCCTATACGGGTTCACTCATGACGATTTCTAATTGAAATAAAAGTAGATACACTGATTTTACTCTAATCGAAATGACACTTCTGTGCCTTTAGCGTTTGTTTCTCATTGAAATTTAAAATATATCTTCCCACCTTTCTTTTCTGGTGGATCGAAAATTTCCAGACAAATTACAACGGGAGAAAAGAAATATTCCGCAAGTGCCGAAATGTTCCACTTTACAGGTACTCTATATACATGAAAAGAACTTCGCTCGGAAATGACTTTTTAAAATATTTTTGGGCCATTCTTTACTGACAGCTCACGCATGATAAGAAATATGATTCATTCTAACGAACTCCATTTTTTATTCCATTTTTTCCCAATCATACATTCGATACTAATTTTTAAATAACTTAAAGCTCAATTACTCAATAAAGCAAAAAAATGGTGCTCAACGGGAAATAAGATATATCCGCTCTTATATTGTCAATTTTTCTCATTTCAACTTCCTCATCTTTTTAACTGTTCCAAACTTTTTGTAAAAATAAAAAATGAACCAAAAAAAGAAATAACTTTTTTTTTGCATTCAATATCTTTGGTATAATAGGAATACAAGAGAAGAAAAGGAGTGAAAAAAGAAACGATCACGCAGCTTTTGAAACCCTCTGGAAAAACTAGTTGTCAGAAAACACTTCTAGTTGACTTTTAAATCATCCCACGAGTTTAAGCTGAAAAACAAACACCACCGTGCTTCACATTTTGCTGTTTCTATGAAAAGCGAGAGCAAGGAATTGATCAAAAAGAAAAAAAAGGCAAGAAAATAAGCGAAGAAGAATGAAAAAGAAAAGAAAAATGAGAAAAACCTTTTCTTCCAAAAGACAAAAGAAAAGGATAAGACCCGTTGAAGCATGTAAATTTTGAAGATGAAGTTGACAGCTCGTTAAAGACTTCGTTTTTTCAAGCGACAGGACGTTGAAGACTAGATAATAGCATGCAAATTTTCAATATTTTAAAACAGAATAAAGCAAAAGACAATTTTTTTTAAATGTTCATAAAATGTTTATAAATAGCAATCAACCGACGAAATTTGATTACTTTTTTAATCATACTTTCACAAAAGGACTCGATTGTTCTAATACATGAAAGAAACATGTTGTACCAGTTCCTTTCAGTGTCATATTGTGTAAATTGTAAATAAAGTATACTTATTGGGCTTCGATATTTAATGGATATTATCGAAAACCTTTGCAAAATACGAATATTACACATTGTGTTTGGGACTTGTACATTCAGTACAGTATAGTTCCAACGATACTTTGTATTATGATATCGAAGAGACTTTTTTCTAATTCGAAAGAATTTCACATAATTGGTTACTTTGATGAGTATAGAAATATACAGTATACAGTGATACAGAAATACAGTAGAGAACCTCCATTATCCTAAATAAAGGATACAGGACTCGTTTCCGATGTAAGTAAATGACTGATGCATAGATTTGTAAAAGGACTAAAATAAGTGGCTTTGAAACTAAATTCTGTATTAATTTATTCAATCAAGTTTTATTCATACAGTTCATCGTAAATCTGAGAAAATTATTTCGCGAAATATTCGAACTATTTGTGCGGTCCTTGATCTCGTACACCCCCTTTCAGCCCGTACATATCTATGAACATGCACATGTAAAAATTATTTTGGTTATTTCTGATATGAAAGATTTTACTATAGTATCAAGAACAAGTGAGCAATGCTTTCTCTTTTAACTGTGTAAATTATACAAATGACAAAATTCAAAATATATGGATCACTAACAGATAAAAACTATAATAAATCTCATACAAATTCACAAGTCTTGATTTTCGAGAAAAAAAAGCAGGAGAAAAGAAAATTATGTATGAGTTGAAGATAAGACATTGCACACCTGTACTAGCAACCAAATTAACTCAATTCACAATCATAATTAGAATAGTTATTAGTTATTAATAGCTATAGATGAAAAATATCAAGCTATGATTACATAGAATAGCAAGCTAAATAATGTATCGCAATATAGACATTTGTTATATCAAGAAAAAGTTTAAATAAAAGAATGAAAATTTTATTTAAGTCAAATCACAATTTTCACACAAAGCTCACCATATTCTTCTAAAAGTAGTCTTCAATATTAAAGTAATTATATCATACACTACGCAACATTCGTATTAAAGTAATGTAAGCGTAATCAAAGAAAAATTGCCCATTATTTCTTCACATTGCAGATAGATATTATAAACTGTACGTAATAAAAATGATATTCATTGAAACAAAAATATTTTTATAAAGAAATTTCCAGTAGAAAATGCTATCTAAAAATCTAGCAATTTATGGGTCTCCAAACAATAATATCCTCTTTTATTTATTTTTGCTGACTTATCTAATTTTTTTCTAGTCGGTTTCAAGAAACTTGAAAAAATAAAATAAAAATACATAGTTGTTCCATACGAAATAATTTTTATTTTATTTTATTTATTATTTTCAAATGTGAGGACGAACGGTTTTTAGATCACTGGTATTTCTTAGCAAGAAAGAAGTGATATCAGAATACAAGGCAAAGAAACCAAAATCTCATTTATTTTACTGGGAAGGCTGATCATGACAAGAGCTGTAGTTTTCTTTCTTTGCTTTAGGTGACAAATGATAAAACCCATCGTCACGCTTAATCTTATTCCCTTTAAAGATAACACAAGAAAAATGGGACGCATGGGATAGAAAGAATAAAATATATATATTTTCGCTAAAGAAAAATGTTGCTCGAACCAAGCGATAGCCAAGAAATCTCACGCCCAAGTACAGTTAGGCCGATAACTGTAAATGTTTATGACTTTTCTTCAAACTTACGCCCTGATTTCGTCCACCTTTTCTTGTAAGTTCTCTTTTTCAGTTCGTGGTTAAAGCAGGAACGTGGAAAAACCAATAAGGATCAAGCAAACGACCCCAATGTTATAGGGGCCCCGCCATACCACTATCGAGAATAAACATTATCCCTTTACATTTGTTCATCTTGTGCAATGAGCTTTCTTCTCCACGTACCTTTAAGTTCTTTGAGTGTCCTTGAATTTTTTTTTTTCTGTTTTTATTACCAAGAGAGAGCAAGAAAAAAAAAAAGTAAATAAATGGAAAAAGTATTATTCTTAGAAAACTGCTACCGATGTTTAGCGTGAAAAAAAATAATAATAAAAGGTTTCATCGGATGTTGGGATTTTCTTTTATGTTTCGTTATATGCGAGAAAACGTGGATTGCAAATTATTTTTTGCTGTCTTTTCTGGAATGAAGAAAACTGGGGTAAATGCGAATCTTATCGACCACTTATTGGACACAGAAAATGACCTTGGCAAGTCAGAAAAAAATATATATATATACATAAATAAGATGAAATATTTCTATCATACAAAACTAAACGACGCGAATGAGCGATGTAGATTCTACGGTGAATTCCAAATCCGTAAATTTATGAGATCAGTATGAAATTTCAAAGAAAAAATTAATATTCCGGAACATATATATATATATATATTATAATTTATTATTATTATTTAATATATTAATATATATATATTAGGAATGAGTGATACCAAAGCAACTATAATATTTATATAGATATTGAAAAAACGAATACTTTTTCATACATTTGAGTTCCAAAAATGATCATTTTTCATGCTAGTAAACAATTTTACATTTCAATTTCATGATTAAAAAACACTTCTTGACTTGCAGATATAAAAGTTTTAGGATTAAAACCTTACTGAAACCATCGTTTTGATTATTTGAAAAGGCACCGTTTTAAACAAGTAGTAAAATATTGCTCAAAATTCGAAATATGCTAATATCAGTGATTCAACCAACATTTTCACTGGAAAAAATAGTTTATGCATTGAAAAGGAATAATTATTTATCATGTTGCAAAGGGTTGTCTTCTTCCCGTTTCCATTATTTTAATGGCTTCATATACCCTTACAACAAAATATCTATGTACCTTCTTGCAATAAATATCGTGTTCTCGCGTGTAATTATTTTTTAATGTCTGGAAGATAATAATATCCACTCTTCCAATGTTCATAGAAACACTGATACAACACCGTTACCGTTCGTTCTAATTAACAAGTGATGCCATATCAGAATTATTTCGCAAATTTAACGAATGTATTTAAATCTATTCCCCACAAAATAATACAATGCATTACTTACTGCTTTTAGCATTACTTAGCCCAACCACAATTCAAGTTTCTGAAACCCATGTATATTCGTGACTTTCTCTGAATATTTTCCTTCGTGAAATAATGCTTATCGAGTAAGAGAAATTCTCTTAATAAGGAAATGGGAATGTTCAAATTTTCGGCATCGACTTACGCGAACGAGTTGTTGTTCGGAATTTCGTTTTTAAAAAGGTACCACAACGTATTTTGACAAACGACTAATTATCGTCATTTTCTCAACAAGGTTCAGCTGTCACTACCAGGTGCACTAACATATGGTTGCTTGTGCTATTTCAAAGAGAAATGATTTCCTATTTGTTTGCCTACGGAAAAATAACTCAACACGAGACATGCATAATACCGGCTAATAAGAATACATACTCTGTGTCATTTTACTATTTATACCCGAATGCCTTTTTTTCCCTGAAAGAAGCAACATCTGATGTTTTCCTTTACATTTCTTGTTGTCGCGTATTTGTTTTTAGGATTTGGAAATTCTTTCCATCATGAAATAATCAAGAAATATAACGTAAATGAACAAATGGCGTTAAGAACATGGGCCGAGTCATTGTCTTGATCAAGTCTTTTCATTTTCCTATTCTTGGTATTAAAAACTTTTTAAGAATAAATAATGATGAATGGACCGTGTAATAGAGCATGTGATGCAATTAAATTGATGCTAGGATCAAATTATTTTAATTTAATAAAATAATGCGTGTGAATATCTGGGGTTCGATTGTTTGAATTTGATTTGATCATGCTTGAATTTTAATTTTTTGTAGACAGTTCGAACTACAAGCGTCTTTGCGATTGCTTCTTCGATAAAACTAATACTAAATACAATGAATAAGGGAAACAAAATGAACTGATTAATTTAATAATTTTATCGAACATTTATTCTGTTGATTAATGTTGATTTCAATATAACAACTCGCTAGCTAGACGTAGGATTGATATTTTAACCCTCCATGATTCGATGTATATTTGAATATACACCGGAGATGGAATATACATGGTAAAAAAAAACACTTATACCATTTTTTTTTTCATATTTCTGAAAGTTCATCTTTTAGTCATTTCATTTCAAAATACGGCTATACAGGGTGATTTAAAACTCAACGTACAAACTTTTAGGGGAGGTAGAAAACACAAAAACAAAACAGAATCACATAAAAATGCATGACCGGAAACCCCAATCTGATAAGCTGAAGGATAAACGAAGATGAAGAAATGACAAGTCAATAATAGGTGGAAAAACTCTTTTTCCCTATCTAGTGATAATTCACACGAGAATTGTACGTGTGCACGTTAAGTTTCGAGAGTAAGCCGTTGACTCTGACACCGACCTCGTCGCAAGTATCTCCTTCGCTGCTGCAAACGTCCACGAAATGCCGGGTCTTATTAAAGGGTTCTACAATCAATTCGTCACCGTTGTGAAGCGTGCATAACTGTGGATGGTAAGAACTTTGAGCACTTGTGAAACTTAACGTGTACACGTACTGTCCTCGTGTAAAAGTATCGCTAAATAAATAGTTTTTCCACCCATTATTTGCTTGTCATTTCTGCATCTTCGTTTATCCTCCAGCTGATCAGGTTGGGGCTTCCGGTCATATATTCTTATGTGATTCTGTTTTGTGTTTCTATCTCCCCCCTAAAAGTTTACACGTTGAGTTTCGAATCACCTTGTATAAGTACAATATTTTTTTTTAAATCTGAAAAGTGTTGATTTTAATCAGTGGAATCTTTAATAAAGTGGAATCTGGTGCCAGTTTTAGAGAGCTGCTGAAATTTTACGTGTTCAGAGATTTATAAAATGCTACCAAATTTAAGAACTGGAAATAACTAACTATATATCTTTGATAAGCAAGATTCTATAAATTAATTTTGTTAATTGATAACGGTAAAATCAAGTACAACTGCATATTTTACCCTAACTTTCAGTTATTGTAACTTATTCAAACATTCACTCAAATTGATTTACTTGCTGTGTTGACATATTGATTCAATTAAAAATATGTTAATAACTCCCATTTACATCAGTATTTGAAAAAAATGTCCAATACGTTTTATGGGGGTGAACCATAGTGGGTTAAAACATTTTATGACACTCTCATTATTGGATAATTGAAATTATTGTGTAAACCATTAGAAAAAAAGAAACATTTAATGCTATAATGTTTATACGGAAGTAAAACACATGACATAGGCCTATTTGTTTTTTAAATAATTTTTAGGACTTGTGTGCATGTTGAGAGAATCAAGCATGGCTTATGAAGTGAAGCTGTATTATAATGAAAATATACTATCGGAAACCAAACCCAGTAATAATAAAATGTAAATTTGATTCAGTGCCTGAAGACATATAGTGGCCATTGTTTTACGTTATACGAACTTAAAATAAAATCGCAAAATTGATGGATACACATCTAGACGTTCGGTATTATGTGGACTCGTGGTAAAAGAAAATGTTTTCTACTGCAGCTGCTGCGAGAAAACAACATTGTGCATCAGTAACAGAGCAACAACGTTCTGCATCTGAATTTCATGAATAGGTTTTTGCATAGTATGATCGTCTTCGAAAGTGCAGCGGCATTTTGACGGTTATGACAACATATAAAAATGTATCTGTGTAATATGTGGGGGCTAGAAGACCCTATCTCCTTGACACTCTTCAAAAGAGCAGGACAAAAAAAATAATAATAAAAGCAAACAGAAAATTTTATATAAATATATAGGCAAAAGAGGAGTAGAAGAAAAAGTAAGAGCGTTTGTTAAATGTCGTTGTCAACTCCAGAGAACATGGGAGGAGAATTTGAAAAATCAATGTCTTTTGATCAAAATGCCCGCGAAGAAAAACCCGGTATACAGAAAGAAAGAAATAAAGGCAACAGATCACATTGAACGATGAGTTGGCATACACGGATGACACATCTGAATCTTTTAACTTTTCACCACACCCGAGTTTCACACTGCAGAAAAGAACAGGGTGCAACAAAAAAAAAGAGGAAAATACTGTAATCCTGCAAACCCCATCCATTTTTTCTGACAGTTACATATGAGAAATATTTTAAGATAAAATCAAATTTATTTTTATTTTAATTTCTTTTTTCACTTACTGGCTATGTGATACTCAGCTTATGGACTTGTCAGAAAGAAGGATTTTTGCTTATTACCTTATTAACTTTGCGTGAACTGAATCCAATACGATCTGCCATCCCACCTTTTTTCGAAGGAAATTTAAAATTTCGAAGTAAAGACAAATATTTAATAAATTATCAAATGAAAACACTAAAAATTAAGACTGACATTTTAAAAATAACTTCAAACATATAAAGTTATAAGGAAAATATAAGATATATAAAATTGAACAAATTTTAAATCACAAAGTAGTTGAAAACACAGAAAAACAATACACTTAGAAATTGGAGTGAAACATAAAAAACTTGAAAAGATACAAAAATACAAATTGGCAAATTAAAACATAAAGACATATGCTTATATTTTATATTTAACAAAACATAAAAACTTTTAAGATTAAAATATGAAGAAATAAAATAAAAGAACATGGGTTGTGAATTCTGAACATACACAACATGCATATACACTATATACGACGTAGCCCTACATACAAAGACGTACGGCTAAAAATTGCATGATCATATATACTTCAGTGATACAGTGATATATACAGTGATACTTCAGCTAGCAAACATTTCGGCTTATAAATTTTTCGGCCGATGAAGATTTTTTTTCGCGATATTTCTTTCTCGGCTAGCGAATATTTTATTTGACATAGATGCATGCTCTCAGATATTACAGCAGCGTTGTGAGATATGTTTTCACATCCTCACTATCAGAACTACAGTAGTTAGAGCCTTACTGATTTATGCTCGCCACAAAATCCACTTTCTCTAAAAGCCATTTTATTTTGAGCCAAATCGTGTAAAACAAATGATTAAGTAAAGAGAAAATACATTAAAAAAAGATAATAGACTTGAATGTTCATAATTGCATATGTTTTTTCGCTGCAAAACTCTTAGTATCAAACTAAATCATCTGGGCATTCTGGGGAAGGGGGGGGGGTTATATTTTACATCTACGTGTATGTGACAGAGAAATGAGCTGACTACATCATATAAGACACTTACGAACCAGACTGGTTTGTGAACATGATGTAAAAAATAAAAATTTCTTCAGTAATCTACCTGTAGATTCTTCTTTATTCAATAAAGCTGCTTATTTCAGCATTTCCCAGTTTTCACAGTACTTCTTTAGTGTTTTATAAAAATCATCTGAAATTTTTAAGCCATACCTGGAACGAATTAAGTACTGAAGATTTTAGCTAAAGAATGTGATTCCAGATAAATTGTTCTCGTTAGCCGAGGTTACGGTTGTATTAACTTTTATCTTATTAATCTTTTTTATAGTAAACTAAAAAAAGCAAAACAACGCTTTCTAAGACCAAGCTACATTCATCATAGTTGGTGATCCCATACTTTTCACAGTTGAAGTGAACAGCGCCCCTCTAACGTAAATTCATTGTTATATCTATAGGTCTAGAAGAACTCGTCCGATACATATTCTTATTACAGTCAACCAGAAATATAGATGAATGTGAAACCTCTACGACAGTAGATGTTCCGACAAAAACTATTGTTTAAGACGCGGCAATATCGCAACACTTTCTTATGCCCCATTCGCTGTGCTGTGTGTATCGAAGAATAACGTTTTATAACGCGTATAAGGGAGAAAAAATGTTCGAAGTACTCCCTTAAGGTTTATTTATCTGTTAGAAAAGTAAAGTGTCCTCTCTTCATCTTCCTTAGAGAACAATATATAGTGTCAGTTATATTCTCCTATAAAGAGACAATAACAACGAAGGAAATCATAATAGTAAGTTATGGGTGATATCAAATCATATTGGTGGTCAACCGATGTCTATTATTTTTTACACGCGAGTAAATTAATGAGAGCTTTCGTGTATCATCCATTTAAATCAAGATTGTCCATAGTTTCTTCGATTTTCGTATCGATCATACCACTTTCTTGTAATGAGAATAAATTCAGAATATATTTTTATATCTTTTTCACCTGAACGATTAGTTGTCTACCTTCAATACATTTATTCTTTCACTAAATAAAGCTTCATGATCGGACAAAAAATAATTAACTAATACCCAGAATCGAAATATAATCTCTTACGCTTAACCACATTATACCTATCTTACATACATAGTTGTAATCTAATTGAATGATAATTCATTTACTCTTTAACGTTAATTCAATTAGTTATCAGTTCAGCATTCAGTGATCTACTACTTTTGTTTTAATGTTCGTAACGAAATTAATGGTAGTAAAGGTACAATGGACCAAAGAAAAATTAATCCTTTCTCATGTTTAGAATAACGAATGAATAGTTCTGTAAATGACGTCGTCATATACATAATTAGTTGAAATCGTATATTATTAGTTGTTCGATCTTAAAAGAATAGTTAATATGTATTTTCCTTCTAAATAATGGAAACAAATTATGCATTATTTGCAAAAGTTGTACATCGGTGTTAAATTTTAAACAAAAAATATACTTTATGACCATGTCTGTGAGATGATGTTGATTTTGTTTAAATAATTAAACAGTATAAATAGAATGTATCGAGAAGCTATTCGTATTTATATGAATACAACCATAATGTTTTGGGCAGTATATTGTATTTTTACTCATGGTTTTTACTTTTTTTCTCATTAGAATTGTTTTTATTTTGGGTTGTTTATTTAGTTATTTAGATGTATATGATGTTCGTAAAATTTACTGGCATTTGAACATCTTGATCTTATAAGGGGACTTGTGACAGGGTTTTAAAATTTTACTGGACGAGAGGAAAAAATCAATGGGGTATATAAAAAGCCCCCAAGTTAGGGTTAGTTATGTATTGAAATACTAATGTATTTCACAGTAAAAAATAAACCTATTGACGAGTGACAAAATTTATTGCAATTGTTTACTTAGGCAATAATTCAAATTTAATTTTTGTAGAAGTCCCCTTTTAATAACACACAGGATAAACTTTGTGGAATTTCAGGAAAAAAAATGTTGATAAAACCAGAAATGCGAGTAAAACTCAAATACGATTCAAAATTTGTTTATTAAGTAAATTAAAATTTAAAAAATTCAATTATTTTTCAAATGTTATTAATGTTCGAGTACAAAAGTTAAAAAAGGAATATTAAAAAAAAGTAAAAAATGAATTTCAGCGCGCTACTTGAGGGTCACTTGAAGATCCTCGTGTACAGATTTGGATCTCTTACCAAAAGCGGGAGGTGTTCTTCTGGGATGTATTTCATAGTTTCCCCCAATGTCATCCATTTTGCTCGCCATGATTGTTCTTATGGTCGTCATTGGGGTTCAGTGGGCAATCTTGAACTTGTTTAGGTGTTTCTCAAACGAAATTTATGCTCCATAATTTCATTAATGTAGGTTCTTATAAATATCATTCAGGAGTTAGAGCTGGTGCATTTGAAACGGAAATTTTAAACGCTAATTTTTGTTCTTTTGGCACGTTTCGTCAGACACCGCTCAAGCATTTTTACTTATAATAAGTAGGATACTACTCAATGAAAAATGATTCACGTTAGTGTGGGTTCTTTCTACAACGTTGTGTGACAGTAAATTTCCCAGGTATGTTAGATGCTGTTTTAATAACATTAATATATTCACCCAATGTGAACAATGTAGCTGTGAATGGCAGATGTCCTGGTATAACATCAAACGATGCATCTACTTCCATCTTATCGAAAACGAAAAACAAAAATTTCTGGCCAAGATTGCAGAAGTCTTCTTTTAAAATCAAGCTGTTGATTTTTATAATCGACGATAATTAATGACTTGCAAATGAAGAAACAGATGGGTATTGTTGGATGGAGTGATGTCATGATCAAATTTAGCATTAAAATTTGTTTATTTGTTATTTTCATGCAGATAAGTGTTTGATTAATTTTTTGCATCAATTTTTTCATATGTATTATTTCTCATCTGTTATGGCAATACTTTTATTATGTCATGTTCATCCTTCTAAATCATTCTTTAGTTGGTTGCTCTAAAGATTGAGCGAACTATCGGATGTGATACTGTGTATTTTAGTCTCAAGAAATACATATAGGTATACTTTATTTCCGAAGATGCTGTCAGAATGTTTTGTCCCGAAGTTCACAACGAGAATTAACGCATAAATCGGGTGATAAACGTAACTCCGTGTTCAAAATATCTAACACAGAAACTTCAGGGTTATTTACACAACTTTTGCTTTGAAAATGCCTTTATCTCAGCTGTAATGTCTTCAAGTTTCTCTATAGTAGTAAAATACTTGCTTATACATATATTAAAGCGAGAGCTCATGTCAATGTCTAAGAAATGCAAGACATAGATGGACCAAGATGCATAATAATAACATGATAACAGGAGCGTATAGGCAATGATCATATGGAAAATCATTTGAAACGAAAACGGATGAATATGCTAAGAAAGTAAGTTGATCAAGGTTACATAGGATCAATGACTCAATCAACTATATACACCGTCATAGCTTTCCATTACCATATGTCTTAAAAATCTTATTCCATATATCTAATGTATTCACAGTTGTTGCAGGTTTCTTGTACTTCTGCGAGAGAATTATTCAAAAATTACGTTTGGGAATATATATGCTCAACAACTTCATCAGTATCTATGAAAAATTTGTAAGTCGAAGAAGTAAATCATAAATAAAGAATGCATATTCACAGTAATGACAATGCAACTAATTATATTGAATAGATATGTTCACAGATGCTCTTCAATAGAACAGATACTACATGATTTATGAAAAACATACAGGGTGTCTCAATAAGATGTTCGAAAGAAATAAATGTTAAATAATGCATTATAAAATTTTAGTGAAATATGAAAATTTATCAGAAAAATGAAGAAAATTTTGCTTTCAGGTCCCAAAAATGATTAGTAGGGGAAACAAAGAAATTTTTATAATATCCCCAATCACAAAATCACCAATTCGTAGAATTTTTAACCTTCTCTGTTATACAAAAAGAAATTACCCCTGTGATAATTTTAAGCACATTCGCTACGATATAGGTGATCAAAATTCTTGATTTCTTCACTTTTTTAAATCCGGAAATCTTGAACTATTTCAGGACGTAAAAAACCCACAAAAATCTAGAATTTAAAGCACGGTTATCTCTGCGAATTTTTAGTTTTTGTTGGGAGGAAACATTACAGAGACAGCTGTAACAAATTCTTGATCTCTATGGTGGTTTATAAAACTTTAATTCTTTTACTTTATCCAATCAGAATTTTTTGGGGTAGGGGATGGGAGGTCAAATATAAAAAAAAATCTTGCTTACTTAGCTGCCTATTGTATTTGAACTTCAAAAAACAATGATACCTCAATATTCTGAGAACCAATATAAAAGTTCGTTGCAGGGTGTTATCGTTTTATCGAAAGGTAGCATTATGAATGCTAGCAAATTCGCATCGCTCCTGAATTGGCACTGTTAGCATTATGTAAAATACATTCACGAGTATTTAATCACGGTAAAAAATTCTAATTGATTCGTTGATTAGTTTAGTGATGTCATGGTAGGTTCATAAGTTGTGAAGTCAGAGATGGGAAGTGTTCTTAACAGAGATATGGTTGTAGCGAGATTTCACTGAAAACCGTAAAGTTTATGTTCCTTGAGGCTACTTATGACGAAACCTTCCGTATATTGAAACTGAGAGTTTAGGTAATATATATTAACAGTAATAAATTTCTTCTATGTGTCGTTAAAGTTCCATTAACAACTTAATTGATCGAAAATACAATTTGTCAGACGCGTAATATATATACATGTGAGTACGAGAAGAATAAAAATTTGAAGAAGTTTTTATCATTCATCAGTAAACTTTTTTTTTTACTGGGACTCTTTTTTTTTTACTGTACTATACACTATAAACATATTTTTACTGTACTGTAAAAATATTTAGCTCGCAATATTTTAATGAAAGTTTTTCGTGACATTGGTGAATGAAAGTCCAGAATTTAACCGTGCTTTTGCCGTTTCAAAAAAATTTTATACGCGCTATTTAAGCATGTAAAAAACCGGAGATCAAGAATTTCACTCACAGACATCTCAGCGAATGGGATGTTTCATTTTTTCGTTAAAAAGTTAATTTTCATATTTCCTCCAATTATTATTTTATGTAGTTGCCACTGTCATAGCCATATTATCCTTTTTTTTTGCTGCCATGTTTTGATATTTAATTTTAATTTTAGAATGACTTATATAATTTCATTCCTTTCGGACTCCAAGGATAATCGTTGAATAAAAACAGTATAAAAATTTCTAATAAATTTCTTAAAGCATATTAAATGTGCTAATACTTAACATATAAATAATAGGTTAAAAAACGCTATGAAAAGAATACTTATTTTTACACACAATAAATGACTTAACGTGGATAATCTCAAGAACAAAAATCGTACTTACTGTATCTTTATCTTCTCGGATTTACGTACGACAACATTCAACTAGCAAAAAGGAAATTTTGAATTGTAAGTATTATTATTCTAACAAAAAATGAAATTTAAAAATTCAATTCAGCTCACAAATAATCAAATAGTTTCATCTCGACATATAGTAGTGCAAATAATTAAGTGAAATATGTTCAATCAGCGAGATACCAGCAGGTTGAAGACTTTAAATTTCACGATGCAACTGAAGGAAAACAAAGACCTATATCCCATGAGATAGTGTTACATTAAAACAAATTCACAAATTACACTAGAACACTCTCTGCCTCTTCTTGACCGGTCTAATTTGGACAAAGGATTGACAGGTCTAGAAAAAAATTCGGCTAAATAAGGGAGATTGAAATCGTTGTAAAACTAATTAGTGAAATTTAGCATGACGTTGAGAATGATCCAAAAAAAGGTAGGCTGCTGAAAAGAGGGATGTTCTACTGCACATTTACTGAAAATCAGATCAATCATTCTTTGTAAACTAATACGATCTTGATTTTTACAGGAACCTTTTTTCAGCCCCCTCGTTCCACAATGTGACAGTTGTGGCCTTTGTATTTGTATTTGTACAGGGTCGTTAACTGACTTCACTTAGACGGATGTAGAATCCATTCTGATGGAGGTATTTTGATGAACTTGGCATATAGAATATATGGACTATGGGGAAAGAAAGATAAATTTTTCTTTTAATAACTTTAACTTAAATTTAAACTTATTAAAACTTTTTTTTATAAAATTCTTACCATCAGGTGAAAAAAGTGATTATTAAAAAACAAATTTGTGAGAAAGTGTTTTTGTCACATTTATCTTTCTTCCCATGGTTCTATACTGATACTGCTCTGATCTATATAGCCCCCATTGTGGCGGACGTATTTCATTGAAACGTATTAAAAATATTATTTGGATCGTGGGAAAAAGGTAACTGTGATAAAAAAGAACCACTGTCTCACCTGGTGGTCAAAAATTGAACTGTTTTGTTTTATTGAATCTTTCTTTTCGCCATTGTCCATATATCCTTTACACCAAGTTTCTTCAAAATACCTCCGTGGAAATGGACACTCCACACGTCGTAGAAGTAACAGTTTAGCCACCTTGTACTTATGCATATATGCTCTGGCTAATATAAACTGTAATGATCTTAGAATGTAGGATTTTATGGCCCTCGTCAGAGTAAAATGATCATTTTAGGGTGAATCGTGAATGAGGGGGGCGAATTCCTATTTCAAACGTTAGGACTATTTGGACTACATCTCTAATAATACACTATAACACAGTTGAGTCACATTAATGGAACTACCAGCTTATGGATATAAAAATGTTTTTGTGCAGTCCGAATCACTCTTTGAAAGGGTTCAAATAAGATGTTGGAAAATCATTAGATTTATATCTAGATCCAATAAGACTGCAGTTCATTCAATACCCGCTGCAAAAAGCTTACCGGATGATCTATAGCAGCGTTTTTTTTGTTTTTTTTAAACTTTTTTCGTCCATAGTCGTCTTTGGACAATATTATCTTCTCGTGCAGTCCCCCCGTCTTATCCATCATGACCTTTCTCTTCATCTATGGATGAGACCCTTTCTACTTATTGAATTGATTTTTTTAGTAAATTTATAGTGAACAAAAGTTTGTAAATAAGGTCGATATCTGGACCCCTAAGCTAGAATACATTAAGATTCTCTCTTGTGGTGGTTTACGCTGGGCCGTGTCAACACCATGTGCTCCCGGGAAAGGGGATATTCTGGAATCCCGCACTTAGTTGGAACAGCTTACATATTTATATTATTACACTCGAAAACCATAGCACCGGGTTTTATCATGTAGGTCAACCATGTTTCACACACACACATTTCAAAGGTTTATTTCTTCGCAAAAAGATTTTTTTCCATAACTCTCTTTGGCAAGATCATATTCCTAATCACCTGTCATGGCACCTCTTTACTTGATTTTCACCAAGGAATTAGAATATCTGAGGACCAGAAGGGGATCATATGGCCCCAGATGAGAACCACTTATCTATATAAAAAAGAGAATGATAATGATCCAGTTAGGGCTCAATGAGGTAAGTTGAGTTCAAGTCAGCAAAATTACAGGATCGTTACTCTGAAGTCTCGATCACGCTCGTTCTACAATATGCGTACATTTCAGGGCTAGATGATATTTTCTATTACCATTCCTCTATAGCTCATACCACCAAGTAAATACATTAAAAACTTTTAGTTATGTGTATGATCTGCAAAGAAGAATTTATAATTCTAACATTTTTGAAAATGGCTTCCATAAGTACAGTATGTGTGAACCTAGACATTGCCATTATTACATTTTTAGACTGCTATTAGCAGCTTTTATTAATCTAGCAATTGTTACGGATTCCCTCTCCAAGATATTTTCCAGTGTACGACAGCACCGTATATCTATGTATCATGGAATGTCACACATCGAAAAGAAGAAACGTTTGTCAATCAGAAGAATTCTAATTTGGAGACCATGTTTTAAACTGAAGTAGTTTCTACTGAAGAAACTTCGATATCATTGGTGCAGTGAGAATGAATCTTCTATGCAGCATCATTCACGGAAGGGTTTACTACATTCATTTAACCTTTTAACGTACAAGCTTTTGGCACGAAATTTGGATTATTTCTATTTAACGAAACGGCGATAAATCTTGTAACCTAACCTAACCTAACCACACGTTACAAAAACGAAGAATGGGAAAAGAAAAAAAAATATAAAATATAAAAGGAAAACTATAATAGATAAGGTAGGTAAGAGAGTTTCATTTTGGATTCCGCTTTTCACCCTAACCATATGTGTTCTGTTTCGCTCTTACATGTATATATTTGAAAGATCCATGATATGTGTGGAAAAAAATCATTAACAGAAATATAGAAAAAAAGGAGGAAAAGTAACTTCTGCAGAGATAGGATTACTATAAATCTTCGGGATAGTGAAGAGAAAAGAAAGAAAACACTTTGACCTAGATATTTCATTTGTTCCACTGGTGTTTGGACGTAATATTACGCCCGTGATCGTAAAAAGGTTAAGACGAAAGTCTAAAAACCTATTTTTTTCTGTTTTTTTACGAAGATGAGGATCCATCCAATCAAAAAGTGTTTTAATATTAAATTACACACAAAAACATATACTCAACACGTGTAATGAAAAATCAATAGGATTCTTATCCGAAAAAAAATACGCATAGAATTAAAAACTATAAAAAAAAATTCAGTAACTTCCTTCGATAAATCGGATTTAATTTGATATTTTACTCGCAATTTTCATTTTTAGTTTTGATTTTGGAAAATTATTATTTTTGAGTCCCAAATAAAAATAATAGAAGCATTTAGTCTCCGAATAATATATTTCTGTTGAAATTTACTGAGATAAAATTATAATTTAAAACATAAATACAGAAAGAATTCTCTCATAAAATGTTTTTTTCCTGTGTGTTTCTTTACAAAGTAAGTTTTTTGTTCTTTTCTCGTGTCTTGACATTCATTACTCAAACTATGAAGGGGAAGGGTGATTGCATCCGTTTGCATTTGTTTTTTTTTACCATAAGGATCTCACTACATTTTTTATGTTCAGAGTCAGTGTAGGCATATCCAATTTAGTTAATGGACGTTAGTATCAAGACTTTACTCTAGCATTTTTTTCTATAGAGATTGCTCACGAATTTCGCTAATTAATCAGGACAATTTTTTTTAAAGAAATTAACGTCCTTACTGTAATCTGAACTTAACCTGCTTTTCTTAATAGTGTCTTTATATCTCATACTACGACAAATTTAACATCGTTGTCAGTTAAAAAGTTCGACAGTTGATATCTAATTTCTTCATTTAAAATCTGAAGAAAACACTTTTTTTAGTAAAAAAAAATCTATTAAAATTTTTGTAACGAATACTTTCCAAGTGTATATAATGAGATGTCACACTAGAAAACATAATGACAATAGACAAAATATAAAGTAAATTCTCATTTTTTTTGGATTTGTCTAATTTGTTTCTTGAATTTTCAATTTCCTGGTTACTTCCATGTAATCTAGGATGTTGGACCATATACGAGAAAACAGGAATTAGGAGAGAAGAAATACATATGAAAAAAAATTCATTTACATATCACATGTTTGCCAATGAAAAATTCTTTTTTATGCATAACCTTGTTCGATTTAATGACTTTTATGAGCGATCGATTCATGAAGAATTCAAATTTCCTCTGCTCATCACGTGACAGCAATGAAGGGTCATTAACATTGTTCGGAACTCGGAACAAATCCGAGTAAGGGAAACAGTCGTGCTTCAAAGCTTCATTGATGATGGTATTTTATGATTCATGAGAAATGAATTACGAATAACATTACAAGAAGAGCTTCTTGCCCAGCAACAATAATTAAGGGTGATGTATCTCTTACAGATTGACAATGATTTCTCCCAGATTTTCAGTTTTTATTCTAGTATAATTTTTATTGGAAAAACATGTCGAAATTTCAATTTCAAAATACCAAATTCAAAAATTATGAACCATTTATGTTACACATACTTGTATTTAATCTGTATACCCAATACAGGGAGTTGACTATTACTTAGTTTTTGTTTTTTTTTCAATATCGGTTATCTAGATGTTTTATTCAAACTGAAATTTTACACGTTGAAAGAAAACCAGAATCACTTCAATTCTGCATAAAGATAATACTAACATTTTCATGTTGTGATATTAATTTCGAGTAGTTGAAAGAACTTCGCAATATTTTCATTCAAAATTCCAGAGATAAGAGCGAATTAAAGTAAATTAATCAGTTATAGCCCCAAAAGTATTGAACTATTACGATAGTTTTAATAATACAAACAATGCAACCAATTCCACAAAAGACATCTCAATTGTGAAAAAAACTAAATTATGAAGCTATAGTACAGTAAGATAAATTTACTGTTTAAAAAGGCAAAAAAAATATTTTCTGAACTAATATCATAAAACTGAAAAATATTTACTTTCATCTCTCTCTATGCCACCTTAATGTTTTTCTCTGATTTATGATTAATGAAAATAATAATATAATAACTAAAATATCCCACTAAGAAACGTGGGGTTGCATTGAAACAATCAATTTCATACCTGAAAACTGACTACTGGTATCTTAGAATGAAAGTTTGTTTTGGTACCCCCCAGAACATTCGACCACGAGCCGCCACTGACTTTTGTTCCATTGCATGTGTATGTGTTTGAAATATATATACAGGGTGATTACAGGGTAATAATCCGCCTTCGCATTTTACCGAAGAACCATAAATACTAGAAGCTTACTTCGAATTAGAAAAATTATCCAAATAATGTGGAGAACTCAGACATGCCATTCATGTTGCAAAGGGGTTGCACATTTACTAAAATTAAAAAAAAATAACTTTTTATATGCACACTTTGCATTCAAACACCCAATGAGAAAGTCGTTGCCTTGTCGTCGCCTTGCCTTGTCAATAATGTGGAGAACTCAGACATGCCATTCATGTTGCAAAGGGGTTGCACATTTACTAAAATTAAAAAAAAATAACTTTTTATATGCACACTTTGCATTCAAACACCCAATGAGAAAGTCGTTGCCTTGTCTCTCCCAAGGCCAACAAAAAAACTTCCACGCTTCTAAGTGGAATATTCGCAGAGTTATCAGAATTCAAAAATCGGAGGAAAGTTGGAAAGAAAGTAAAAAGTAAAAGAAGCATGGTCCGTTAGTTTTTGCTGTTCTTTCCACAACATTTCTCCAATTTTTGAAATCAAATATCTCAGTGGATATTGCACTCAGAAACGTGGAAGTTTTTTTTTTTTGGCCCTAGGAGTGACAGGGACAAAACTATCTAATTGTTTTTTGAGGGCAGAGTGTCCGTATAAAAAGTTATTTTTTCTTTTTTTTTATAACTATACAATCACTTGCAACGTATCTAGGTTCTACACGTTATTTTGATAATTTTCCTAGATAGAAGTATGCCTCTAGAATCAACAGATAAATGAGCCAAGGGGAATTAAGTATTCACCCTGTATATAAAGATTTTTTCCACATGATACATGAAATAAAAAATGTCCCTCGAGCTTTTCAAATGTAATGAAATATTCTATGTCACTGTACAAATGCTATCATACAGGTTGAGTTCGTTGTCCTAAAAGAAAAGTATCATTATGTTTATCATGCTCATTTCAAATTCACGTTGTTTCACATGTTTATTTAACAAAAGTACTAATGAGTTAACCTACATTAGTACTGTAATTCACGGATTCAACAGTTATGTACAAGGAAATTTGGAAACAAATATTGCATCTTTAATTAACTCATTTATCTGAAATACTCTCCCTTTATGAGTGTATCTAGTCTATTCTGCTGCTTGCGATTCCGTGCCTATGTTAACCGATTCAGACATGAGCAGCATGATTACTTGCAACTTCATATTAATGAATACGGACGAAGCAAATGACAATCGATCACCACTGGTGAAACGCTAACAATAGGATGTTTCTGACACCATTGTCTGTCGACGATTACTCACGCTTTAACTGCCTAAGTGAACTAGAATATGTGTGTGTGTGGGTATGTGTTTGCGCTCACGCGCGCGCGTCCGATGACAGCACAACTACTCGGTGAATGATTTCTTCTGGTGAAGCGCGTGCCCGGAATTTCACCCAGTGCATTTCCCACTAGTTCAATCTGAACATCCATACTAGAGACGCGTCTAAATTATGTCTGTTCAAGTGCCGTAGATTTTAGTTTAATTGAGCATATCGGAGCTATATTTTTAAGAGAGGCGACGGTGTGCAAATAATGACACAGGTACGAATACATAATTCAAGCCATTATCTCAATTCACGAATAGTACTTTCAACGAGTGTATCCGGTGTGAATTCTTTATAAGAATTCACAAGAATTCACATCAAAGTGATACTTTACGATCCGTTGAGTCAATCGAGAGATAGTTCATTTCAGTAGAAACTGTCTGTGGGTTTATTATTAATGAGTTCATCAACAAATCTTAGCGCGGTTTCGAGGAAGCTCAAAATATTAATTTGTTTCGAAATTGTTCTGAATATTTAAACGATATTACAATGTGAAATTAATATTTTTAAAAAATAATAACAGTCTGCTATTAATTGAAAAATATTTTCAATCAAAATTCTCATTTCTGCAGAAACAATAGCAATAAATCAAATAAAAGTTCATACAAAATGAAAGTTTTAATTATGACCAATATTTCTCAGGCAATGATGACTATATATTCTTTTTAATACTCTAATATCTATTGTAATAGACAGATAGGAAAAGAAAAAACTGACTAATAAAGTATGAAAATGAAGGAAAAAAGGATAAAGAAGCTTTACAAAAGATAGATCCAATCTTTCTATTCTTGATTTTATTTTCTTAACAAGCTCTTCACGACCGACATTTGAAACTGACCTGCCAATTAGAACAGATAAGCAACCCAGAAAAGATTTTGATCCAAATTAATAGAAGAGGAAAGGTCTTCTAATTAGAATCCAATTGCAAAAATCGATTATTGGCCAATTGCTCTTCATTTCGTTTTAGCAGGGAATCGAAGAAAAAGAAAGAAATATATAAAATTCTTTTGGCAATTTCTTTCACAGGAAAAAAAAATAAATTGCTAGTTTTATTGACTTTGAAAGAAAGGGTAAAATAAAGAGAAAAAAAAATCTAAAAACCGCGCACGTCTCATTTTCTTTTTCGCTAGCACTCATCGGATAACGAATTATTTAAAATTCTTTAAAAAAATTGAAAACCTTATTTTTTCCTCCTTGAAAATCCCATGATTAATCTCGTGATAAAATGAATTTAGATTATTTAAATTATTCATCCAATATATATGTATAAATTTTTTTTTTTCCTCATGATGAAAAGAAAATTATCACAATCGGATTCTATTAATTTTTTAGTGTTCTCAAAAAATATGTTGCCTTAATTTAACTCTCATTAAACGCGAAAGAATTTTATTTTAACATATAAAACTTATTGAAAATTATATTTCACTTAATTTTTCTTTCATATTACATATTATTAAATATTGATTTCAGCAAGTAATTTTTTTCCTTCTCTTAATATTTATTTTCATCATCATGCAGATATAAATGCGTAATTTTATGTGAATAA
Source organism: Pholcus phalangioides (assembly GCF_987345545.1). NCBI lineage: Eukaryota > Metazoa > Arthropoda > Arachnida > Araneae > Pholcidae > Pholcus > Pholcus phalangioides. Next base: position 37,029,055 of record NW_028301600.1, on the reverse strand, counting down.
ACATACCGCTCAGGAATCCAGAAAAAGTACTCGTGATAATATTCGTGATTAAACTCGAATAGTTGCATAATTCAAATACGGTATCGAGAGATAGGGGCTCATTTTTTTCACTACCTAACGTTATGAAAATATAAAAATAAAAAATACGAATATTTTGACATGAAAAATGGTTCGTTATTGAATTATTACTAATCAGAAAAAAATAACCCATTAATTGATTTATTATACGAAATTAACTATCTCGTTCACTTAATTTGTATAATTAATTTATGTTATACTTGTGTCACAGGAAATTGGTTATTATACATAATAACTGATTATAATGCATACTTACCAATCGTTCAATGAATATGCATAATACCGAAACATCGTTGGTAAATTTGATAAATACTAAAAAAGTATCACTTTTACCGGAGATTAGTGTAATTGGTGGATTTTGAAACTATGAAAAATTTCCAAATGTGCTAGTAGGTATGTTGAATATAGTCAGACCCCGATACAATGATACCAAATTCTACGATCGTATATAATGATAAATATAATACATATATAATAGTATATAATTCATCACGCTTACGAACGACGTGACGTTTAGGTACCTATTATATAAATTTATTTATTGAATTTACCAACGATGCTTGGATATTATTATTTTGTACTTGGATATTTTATTGGTGATTAATTTAAGGAAATTTTCATCACATGTATTTAATATTTACAAACTATGCAAAAGATGTGAGTTCTAAGAATTCCCAATGATTTTTCTCAAATAGTGCTACTTGTTCTAACTTCAGTATTCCTTGAACAAACAGCGAAATATTAGTTCAAAGCAAGACAATGACTATTGATTTTGCTGTCAATAGGAAACTTCCTGTGAAAGACGGTTTATTTCCTCAAGAAACGCCTTTAATTTCCGTTCATAGGTACAACTTGAAAGAGTTTCAGTTCACCCGAGATTTGATTTGAACTTACGTCAATTGGTTTAGAAAGTGAAAATAAGGTATGAGGGGAGCACTTCGGAAGTGTAAATTTCTCAATAGATTTTCTAGGAATTTCAATTCTATTACAAATAAGCAGATGAAACAGGGAGGTTCAGACAGAAAAATTAATCTTCCTCTAGTTTAAAAAGTATTGAAAGCTGACATTGAAAACCAGAAAGAGTGGGTAGAAAATTAATGTACTATAAGGCTAAAATAAACGGACACGCATAAAAAACAGGTCTGGTAATCGATTAAAATGTTCAACTGGTAAATCAGAAATTTCTAATCGATTAAATGACTGATTAATCCAATTTTAATCAAATTTTTTTCGTTACTACATGACACACCTTACCGACCCTGTCCTATCTCGAACCGCTCTCGAGTTAGATGATATTCGCTATTTAAAAAAAAATGTGTCACGTTTGAAAAAACCAAAATTTGTGAAGTTTCTGAAAAACATATACGCAAACCCATCACATGTTTAGAAACCGCAGAAAAAATCCTATAATGTGACATCAATTGCATTGAAACATCCGTAATTAATAGCCAACTACAAGCGTGGAAAAATTGGCGAAGTTCGAAATTGAATTGTCGCCAAAATTTTAGATTGCGAACAACGCAAAGACCCTTTTAGCTACAATCAGTCATATTTAGCAAAAACTTGCTCATTGCACCCGCTTTCGAAAGATCCTACAACAAACCATATCGGTGATCTAGTTCAAGCGAAATTCAGTCTTCTGTTTGCAATACACCACTCCTTTCTTTGAAGTAATTCTAGCAGGTTTTAGTGACAATTCAATTTCGCACTTCACCAATCTTGCGCTCTTGAAGCTGCGAGATTTGTGAAAAGACACAATTAGTTGATTAATCAGACCAGCTCTAATAAAAAAAATTGGAAGAATTCATTTAGCACAGAAAAATCTAAAAAATAAGAAACTTTATTACTTCTCTGCCATATAAACACTGCCACGCCTCATCTCCCGAAAATTCGTCAAATGCACCCTATAAAAGATTGATATTTGCGTATTTTGTGCCGCTGTCTAACATAAATCGATTTGCCAGATTTGAGTGATATCCTTTTATAATTGCACCCATAATCAATCAAGGATATAATGAGCCAAAAGTATTATGAAAACCAAACATGCATCTATCTTAATCATCTAAAATGCAAAACAGCTGTCAAAAACACATTAGTATTTGAAACACGTTGCTGAGAATTGCGTCTATGACAAAAAATGATAAATATGATATGTGTATATACCTTAATAACTAGAAAGAAAATTTTTTCACGAAATACAAGAAGCATCATAATGACGTTAGTGATGATGCGGAAAGAAAGGCATACACGCGAGTATTATAAAACGCACTAAGCGATGCAAAGTGCTGTAAAGCATGAAAAATATCCATGTTCAACTTAATTTGTTAAAGTTGAACTGAATGATATGCGTTCGCCATTTATTTCCTTAAGAAAATGTCATTATCTAAAGAAGAATTGTGAGATTTTGACTTGGCTTTTTGATGTAAAAAAGAGCGAGAGGTGAAAAAAAAAATTCTAGCTTCACTTTTCTGTACCTGAAGTCTTACAATTCTTTGATCTGAAGCCAAACCCACCCACTTTGCAACTTACTTCCTTTATTTGACGTTAGAAAAATACTTGCTGCTAAAGTAATTTCCAAGTTTTAATTGCTTCGCTGGTAACACTGTTTTTCATTCGCAACTTGTTTCTCGGGTCGTTGCAGTTCGTTCTTTTTCATATTATTACTGATACGTTAAGATGAACAGCGTATATCTAATTCTCCTGACTTTTTATTCCGCTATTATTTGTTCGCCTTTTGACTTTTAAAAATTAACTAGATATGTTAATTCGCCTAACCGAAGTTTAGCGTGAGAACATTTGCAATTCACTGATTTTGAATTTTATTCGGTACAATTATCTCATCCGATTTCCATTTAGCTATTGACTCATGAATTGCATATCATCCATACATATTTAATGCGATTAGTGAGTGTCAAACATTTTATATTATTTGACATTTGCATCAGATAAAAAAAATATGGGTGTTTCAAAAAATCGCCAAAATGAAAGGGCAATTCGGGCGTACGATAACAATACAAAATGAAATAGAAACATAGGTGCGCAAACGCCATCGGGAGCCGCTACAGAGGTTGGGGCGTCACAAACTTGTAAATATACCTGGTATTCTTAAAAAGGTGCGGTAGTCCATGCAGGGTCAATGTAATGCATGTGTTAGTGCGTCTGAGAAACACTTTGATTATTTACTGTAGTAGAATTGTTCGTAAATAAATTACTGTAGAAGGATATTTTTTTGTCTTCCTTGTATTATTTTAAATGACATCTGCCGCTGCCAGATCGCGTTTGCGCACCTATGTTCCTATAAGATTTTGGATTGTTATCGCACCCCTGGATTGTCCATTCACTTTGACAATGCTTTGTTTTTTGAAACACCTTGTATATTTGTTGATTTTGAGATAAATTTGTTGATTTTGAGATAAATTTGTTGATTTTGAGATAAATTTGTTGATTTTTCCCCACTAAATAAGATGTTTCTAGTCAAATGAACATTAGGAAAGCAATTTATATATTTTTATTGTGGTTATTCGGACTGGATAACGAGATTGTAAGATTCATTAAAACTAATAATAGGAACAAAATGAGATATATATTCATCAACGTTGCGTGTGTGTTGCTTTGTTTTAGTTTATAAAGACTATTTCTAATCTAAAAAGATGTTTTTTTATTTTCTGGTACAATGAGTATGATTGTACCATTAAATCCTGCTAGGTAGTGCTGGAATTATTTCGAATCAAAAGTAACATGCTATTACAATACAATAACAAGTCGAGTTTCCAGGTTCTCTATATATAGTTTTCGTCACGCAAGTGCCGGTAACTAAAAAAAGTTAAAAGGTCTTTTTAAAGTAAAGAATAGTATCTTGATCGATACCGAAACAATCTGCATTTAAGTCGAATATAAATTATACTATGTTCATATTAGGCATTATTTCAACTTCCCAGGCAGAGGGCTGAAAGCTCTTTGGAAATGGGTATAATAACGGATATATAGAATATATGAGATATAAGTTCCTAAGAAGATCGTTGATATTAAGATTTCTTTCTCAGTTGCAACAAAGTTTAATATAAATTTGTGATAGAGAAGTATCAGTTCGGATGTCTTATGCACTAAGAAATTAGTAGCGGCGAATGAAACTACCAGAATTTGATAAATTCACCGAAACACAATATTTCACTTGAAAATTAACGGAGATGTCTTTGGTCATTCGAATGAGCTGAGTACATTGATAACATAATGCATTGTGTTTCATAGCAAGCGTTAGTAAGTTTGCTTACAAAATTCGTATGCGGGAATCACTGGGTTCACGCAAGACATGTCCTTGAAGCTGAGCTTTCCGGGAATGATTTATACTTTAATTAAGTATGGGAGTGAGCGAATGTTCCTTCTTAATCAGTATCTCACATTACGGAAGCTAGAATCCACTCACTTGTGCTTTCTAAATTTGCTCTTGCATTACATTCCTTCCAAAAGAAATGAGCGGGCTGGATGGATTTTAAGATTCATTTTAATGAACTGCGGCCGGGCGAAAATCTGCGAATATCTCCTCATGTTTTACAGCATCGCTTTTCACGTCTACCATTAATGCCAGTGTTGCGAAAATTCAGTGATGCCATGGGACTGATAACGAAATTAGAAATCGGGCTTTTCCTACTCTGTTTCTGAATCAAAACCATTAAAGTGATTTGAATGCTGATCACTCTACCGTTTCCTTACCAAGAAAGTGCATTCATTAACGCTTCTGTAGCTGCAAACCGAATTTATTTCTCCTTGTTTCTGAATCATATTTTAAGGATGTTTTACTTTTTTTTTTACCGAAATACAAACCTAAACAAATAAACTTCATAAAACCATAAAAATAAAGATAATTTATTTTTATGGTCGAAAATAAGTTTAGAAAAGTGAAATGAATAAAAGTAAAATAAAAAAATAAATAAAACTAATACGATTAAGAGAAAATAAAATACACTGCCCATAAAAAAATTAAGGTTGTTTTATCTAAATATTGATAGCTTCTCTTAGCGCAATAAAATACACTACTATTTTTTTTTCCCCACATCATTAAAATATAGTTATGTGTAGGCAAACTCAACCATTTTATATTCAGATGCTGATTCTGAATAATCACAAAATATTTTATTTTCCTCAAGCATTTGAAAACGTTGCTGTCCAGATTTCAGTGAAAACATAATCCGACACACATAGTCGTAACCAAATTTGGAAAAAAATAAATGATTCGAGCATGAAAAAATTAGGAAACTACAGTTGAAATTTATGGTGTATTTGTTTACTATTGAACTGAACCTTCAGTTATTTTATGTTTCGACATATATTTGCTGATAATTCAAAATATGGATAAAAATAAACCAGTCTGATGATCACCCATCCATTCAGACATAAAGAAGTATAAAAGGTCCTGATCCACACATGAATTACAGTCATTTTCTACAAGGCTAAGAAAAATACTCCCATAGATGATACACGCTTGGACTGACAGCATTTAACTAAAAACTAGAATTTTTTGTTAGTGCCTTCTCTATAGAGAGAAACTATTTTAATCTAATTAAATCGCTAGTAAATTGCCTCTTGAAAACAGTCTTCAAAACTTGAATTGGAATTAAAATACGTCCCAAACAATCATGTGTAACTCCACATAATTTAACTTCGTTTCAGTTTCTTCTACATTGAATTGTTGAAAATACATAGTGTTCATTAATAACTAATTTGAATAAATTTTGTATCATCTTGGAGAAAACTTATAATGATACAAATAAGTGTGCATTCGTATCGAAAACTTACCTTTTGTTAATGCAAAATCTCATTACTGATTCCCCAACGGCTCAATGGATGCATTTATACAGTATTTTGGCCCATAAACTTTCTCTATCCTTTAATTTGTGACTTGAAAAGTTTTCCTCATGTTTGTAGTTGAGTTTCTTTTCGTTCGGTTTAGAGTACCGTTGAGGTCATAATTTTCTGAAAAACTCGAATAATTGTGCCACAAGGTATTTATTGTTCGATTACACATTTTAGTGGTTTGCCATCCTTATTTCTGTCGTGTTCATAAGAGGGTATAATAAGTTATATCTGAATAACGGGGACCCAACTCACGCCCGCCGTTGAAATTGCGGAAACTATTCACGTACATTTTAAATTTCCCTTGAGCTTGCCCTAAGGTACAACGCGAGCTTCCATTACGGCGAAAGTAATTTGTGAACTTGCTCAATATTTTATGTAGGGCATCTTCTTTACTTTAATTATTTACACTTAACGGGTCGCGAGTTGCTGCGTTAAAGACTTAGGTAACGCTGTTGGAGCGGCGCACCCACGTGCGTGCCGCAGGCATGTCGTGTTAGCTAACTTAACTAAGTGTCATCCAAATATCGGCGCAAGTGAAACCCTTCTCGCGTAATATTTTCCGTAAAATGCGCCAGAACCAGTCGGTAAGCTTTCTCCGATCGTGACGACCAAGAGCTGGGTATAAAGCTTTCTTAATTAGTGGATATATACGTGATCGGAATGCGGATCGTTAAGAGATTTGCATCCCTTACCGGAAAAGGAGATACTTCGCAGCTAAGGATTGGTGGTTTGCGTTGCTCACAGTTACTAAATATAAATTGGCTGTTCCGGTGGATATTTTGACATAGTGAAATATAGTTGATATTTATAGGTAAACACATTTCCCATAAGAATTATCCTACATAGAATAACTAAGAAATTTCGAGCAATATTTTCAGCTTTCTAAACTAACTCAAATGATCTTGCTTTTTCTTGTATTGTATATGCAGTAATACAATGTCCCATAAATTCGTAAATTGTTTAAGAATTCATAAATTTTTGAAGGAATTGGTCAATTTGAATGCGGTTTGCGAAAAATTTATTCTCACGAAGGGTGATATATTTTGTACAGAAAAATCACTTCAAATTTTTGTTGATAGCGGGCGCTACGTGAAAGAAAATCACTGCAAATATTCAAATCATAGTCCTATAAAATCCAGGGCGTACATAACAGCTCATCTCTGAATTTTTCTGTGACTGGTGCTTACGTGAGCTTTTCATTGCGATGTTTACAGTGGTTTAAAAAAGTACTATTGGCGAAGTTGTTTTATTTCAACCACGAATCACTGGCTGAAGCTTTACGAACGTTAAGGACATAGAAGAAATTGAAGAAAGATTCAGGTCCAATCACCTCTTCCTGAATGGTTTAAAGTGCCTTCTATTGACAAAAATTCAACCTTTTTTTTCTTTATCAAAAATATAAAAAAATCCCCCTGCGTGAGAATTAGTTTTTCGCAAACTGTATGCAAATGTACAAATTCCTCCACTTTTTATGAATTTTTAAAAATATTTATATATACGAATCCAGGGGACACCCTGTACATAAGAAACAAAAATTTAAACCCTAATGAATTAGAAAATAACGTGATAGGGATGTAAACGTTCAAATTTTTAACTTTTGAAAAGTTGCGTATGACATGAGCATGATCTCATGTTGCACTATTCCCAATTACACGTGCGTTTCTCTAATTAATAAGATTTAATTAATAAGATAATTTACAATGTGGTCTTGGAATTGCGATAAATGTTTCGATAGAAATAAATTATACGGTTTCATATTTTTGGAAATTATTTTCTTTGAATAGCTAAGGAGAATATTCCCTGCAAAAAAATTCTATCAATGCATATGAAATGACTCAAACATCTATCGAATTTCGAGTGAAACATAACCAGAGAAAATAAACCAACATATCAAATTCTATTTTTATTTTACATCGAAGTAAACGTAATAAGAAGTGTATTAAATTAGAATATTGGACGAATTTTATCGACTGTTCCTGATATTTTTCAGCGAAATTCGATAAAATATATTTTAAATAAATGCTATCAATTTATATCGAACGGTACAACGAACCACAGTGTGTATATATATAAAATTAATTTATTTTTACTGGTGAGAGAAAAAAATTGTCGTTTCTGATCAAGTTAAAGAATTATCTAATTTATTTCCGTGTTTCTAATTTTGAAAAAAATTCATACATATAGCATGAAAAATGGATTTACTTCGTATGCTTTTCTATCAATACTTATTTTGAGTTAATTTAAAAAATTATTGAATGTTTCTGTTGAAAATTTTGACTTTGAATTTTGCCTTCTTTCCTAATGCTACTAATAATTCATGTTACTTTTCCTTTCGAAATTTCTTCCTTTGAATTTCAGTAGGATCTAAGATTAGAAGGAAAAAAAAACCAGGAAAATTATAAACTTTAAATATTGATATTCTATTCTAGTGAATGTGCAGAATATTTTATGATTATTATTTGTTCTATAGTTTAAAAAAACACTATATATAAAAAACTGTGGAAAAAATATAATCACTTCATATAGACTACATGTGGCACACAAAGTGCGGTAAATTGCTTTATAACAAATGAGCACAAATGTGATTCTCGGGCTCTGTTTCAGAAGAAAAGCATCAATTTACACAACATGAAACAGTGGAACCCCGATTCAACGAATAAGTTAAAATTGGCGTTTTTATTCGTTAAATCCAGGAAAGCTGTTACAGCGAGGCTGTGATTAACACATATATACAAGCAGGAATTTCTAAAAGAATCGCTATAAATTGATGAAGTTCGAGTTCGACTGCACATACCTAACAGACCATACCTCCTCGAGAAAATACGGGAAATTCGATACATCGCTAATAACTGTTGAAGAAAGTTGCCAAAATGGAGCAAAATTACCATTTATCACTGAAATCAATGAGAAATCGTCTTTTAATAGCGGGAAATAAAACGCTAGGTCAAGTGCAGCGGATAAAATTAAATATGCGAAAAAAATAAAGATTTTGACAAATGTGAGATAATATTTTTTTGAACTTGCTATAGTCAAATTAGGTAAATCTTATTATCATAATTATAGTAATAACTGTCATAATATAATTTGTGAGTTAAGAAAAAATGATCATAATCCTTGATTTCAGTGAAGAATTATAAATGATGTGCGCAAGTTTTGTTGAAAATACGGAAAAAAAATTTCTTATAAAAAAAATCAGAAGAGACAAAATTACAGGGGTGTACTGTAAAATACGGCCATTCTAGATATGTACGATTTTGGGCCCATTTTCTGGCCCGAGGACTGAAAGGTTATATCCCTGCGCTATAGTGATTTGAGTTTGTCAAGCAACATAAATCCGTATCAAAGGAAATATTTACAGGTTGCACGATTACATTGTCACAGCAGTACTACCAAAAATGTTTATGTGTTCTAGCATCTCTCCCAGTTTGGCAAAAGGAAAGAAGCCAAAACAACATTTTTTTAATCACTTTTATCATGCACAGCTATTCTCAAATATGATAAATTTAAAATAAATTAAAATTATCGATACATTTTTAAAAAAAAACAAATAAAAAAGTCAAGGAATAGTTTCCTAGCATAATTTCCTTGTGAAATCAAAAATAAAATTTAAATCCAAAATAGCATTACCCCAAAATCTCATAATTAAATCATTAAAAATTGAAACGAAAAACTTAATTTAAAAAAAAAAACTTTAAAATAAAAACAAGGCTACATTTTTTTGGAAACAATGTTACATAACATAACCCTCCTCATGATAGTTAATACCAAAATGAATTCGAAAATTAATAGGAAATCGTGACGTATATAACAACTCTCTTTATTTATTTAATCATAATTTTTTTCCTGCATATTAAAAATCCAATGAGAAATGAAAGAGAAGGGAGAACAAATAAAAAAATAAAATTATATAATAGTATTAAAAATAAGCATTTTTGCTCGAATGAAAATAATTCGCTCGCTGGAGATAAACAACAGCTATTTGCAAATGAGGTTTCACGAGGAACGAGGGACAGAGGAAACAAAAAAATAAATAAATAAAGTATATAAATATAACTGAAAAGAAACAATAAAAATAGCTAAGCACCAGGGAAATATCCGAACGCAAAAGCGGAGAAAGAGGAGAAAAAAATGCAATTAAACAAATGCAACGTTTCATGTGCATGGTTGCACTTATTTCCGGAGCATACGAAAACTTCAAGAAGATAAGGAGAGAAATTCAATTTGTGAACAAATGATATAATTCTTCTTGAGAAGGATATCGGATACTTCTTCTTGACGAAACGGATTGCTCTCCAAAAATAAAAATAAAAAAGATGTATAAGAAAAGAATGAAGAGCGAAGGCAAAATAAATGGAATGAATCCTAAATTATCTTTTCGCTTTTCGAATACATAATTTCCATGTTATTATGTACTATTATAGGCATTTTATACTTACGGCTTCTTCGATTCCAATTTTATTCATTCCATTTTTTTCAAATCAAGTATAGCTCTTTTTTTTCGTGTGTTTTCCTATTTTAAATTAATATCAATAAATTGATAGTGTTATGAAATTTAAAACATAAGGAATCATATTGAATTAATTTCAGCTCCATTAAATTTCTCGTTCCGAAAATAATATTTTAAAAATAATTTTAGCGATTACGAAATGGATCTAAATGGGAGAGAATGATGTTTATAAACATCTGAGGTGAAATGTTTGTGTTGTAACTGCATATATTAAAGAATGTAGTAATGGATTTTATGTACATTGGTTTTTATTGAAAAGGTTTTAAACATTATTTTTTTTGTTTGTTTAAGGGATTTTCTATATTTTTCTTGGTGAAAACTATGTTCTACTAGAAATAACTTTTAAAAATATTATTTAAGCATAGACCTATTTCATATTCAGTATACATACATTTGATTATATATTCTGTCCTGTGTTGGTGCAAAGTTTTACAGTTTTACATATCTTCGATACTTAAAACTTTTGCAAATTTTCAAAAAATATGCATTATCAACACCTTGCGCATATAATAAAATAGCACGGTATCAATATAATTAAATACAAATTGATTCAAATAAAAGAAACCGTATAGTTCATAAAATGACGAAAAAGATTGAGATTTCATTGACTTGATATTATTTAAATTTAAGTTTTTAATTTTACAATTCAATTACATTTTTTATAACAAGTATTTATGAATGGATCTCAAATGTTTTTGTCATTTTATGAACTGAAGAGTTTTCTTTATTTTGAATTGATTTTTGTTAAATTACACTCCTGTTATGCTGCAAATCTTGCATGGAAGCTGTTGATAATACAATGTTTTGAAAATTTGCAAAAACTTAAGTATTCGATATATATAAAACTTTGTACTAGCATACGATAGCACTTACATTGCGAAAATTAATTGTTTTATATGAAATCTAAATGTCTTAACTTTTCAGAATGTTGAAAGGTAGGAAACTCCTTAAGATAAATACATCGGTATACTTTTATTATTTTTAAGGCACACGTGTAGTGATTTTTATTTTGAAGATTCTATTGGATAGAAGAAAATGCATGGTCAGCATTGTACATCACAGGGATCGGGATCTTCAACTGACGTCGTATTTCGCTCCTGTCCACATCTATTTTTTTCTTTGCTCCTGGGATTCGCTGTTACCACCTTTCTCGTTACTTGCGAGAAACAAAATTGATGTGACCATCAGGAAAACCCACGTCAGCTTTCCGTATGTACGATTCTACCTCAAAAATGACATATTTTCCTATTTTTCTATGGTTGTGGATATTTCACTGTTTGCTCACGGAATATGGTACATTCTGTGATATTGTATATATAGTCGGATCTGCTTAGAACGATCCCACTTTTACCGAGAAAATTATTCCTGGATGCAATGAGCAAATTAATAAATTTATTTAGCATTATGCTATTTAAATCGTATAGTTCTGTCACTTTTTGCGATCAGGATTTTCACGGGAGCTCGGATTTAACTTAAGATTTAAAATTTTTAATTTAAAGTTTCAAAATATGTTGAATACATTTTTAAAAATTTTTAACTTCCGAAAACTAATACAAATAATCCGAGTTCAATATATAACTCAAGTTCATCTTACAAATAGACTTACATAGTGTATAAATAATAGTGGTGCAGTAATAATTTTAGTATAATAAAATATAATAATTTTGGTGCAGTAGTTTTCACTTTTGTATGATTACAAACAATCTCCGAAAACTGCCAGCTAAAATTGTGTCCAAAGTTATCTTTTTGAATACTTTCAATATTTCATTGATTTAATATTTTTTGTTTAAAGCAATTAAGCATTGTGGGACAAACATTTTTTTTCATTCGATTTCCAATATGCAAACTGTTTTTGAATTACATTAAGAAAAAAATCAAATCTTTCAAGCCTTAAAGGCAGTGAAATCCCCCTAAAATTCGTTTATAAGATTGTATAAACTTCCCACGCTATAATATGGATGCCGGATGGTGTGATTACTGTCCATCATTAGTCAAAATTGCATATCTCCGGCAAAAATGCCCTAAATGTTTTCTTTCTTTTGAAATGATACGTCTTTAACACCATCCAACGCCTAATTTTAGTATTGAATTGCAGCATATAATTTTATAAGTTATCGAAAAAAGTATTTTCCAGCCCCAGTATATATTTCACTAAATTATAAACACATTCTCCGCTCAACAAAAGGGTATAAAGTTTATTTCAAGTTTTTTTTTCATGTAATGAATTGCTTTGAAATTATCTTTCTCAGCTCAAATATCCCAGGTAAAGTAATACTACTCATCGTGAAAGAAAATATAAATTCCTCGTGAGAGAAAAAAAAACCGGGAAATTAGAATTTTTCTCTCCACAAAAGAGCCGTAAGAGCTCACGTCATACAAGATTGGGCAAAACGTGAAAACTGTTCAGTGAATAACAGAACCGGAGATAGCAGTTATTTTCTTGTTTTTTTTCTATTTTTTTCGTGAAAAAAAAAGGAGTTTGCGAGTGAAATTATTCGAGAGAGATAATCTATCGGTCGTAATTACAGGAATAGAGAGGCGGCGATTTATAATCGATGTGAAGGATATCTACCCCCTTCTTCGTCAATCTATCGCCATTTCACTGCAATAGAATTTTCTAAAGAAATAAAATAATACGGATATTCACCATGCACGCATAGATTTAAAAACACGGTCATGTACTGTACCTAACTTCAAGAAAGAGACTTTTCTTCCTTCCGTTATTTCTTTTTCTTATGTTTTTTTGCTTTTAAAGGAAGTCATTTATCATGAGACAAAGGCCAAGGAAGGAGAAAAGAGCGAAGCGAAAAGAATGGGTACTTTTCTTTGTGCTCGTGTTCAGGAATTGTTGTCTGGAAATACTTGTTTCAATTCCCTGACGTTGTTGCAAGGATCTCTCAGGAATGATAAAATATATATATATATATATATATATATATATATATATATGTATAAGAAAAAGAGAGAAAGGGATGGAAAATGCAAGAAAAGTAAAGCAAGAATTTAGAGAAAAACGAAATATGAAAGAAAACCACGCCTTTTTTCAATGAAAATACATCCTCTCATCAGACATACGCGAGGCAATCTTTGCTGTTTGAATCATCTAGTCTAGAACTAAGGAGAACACGATTATAATTTTCAACTTATCTTTTTCTTCGCTCGAATTTCATGCTATATATAGTAAGTTTCGGAATTCCACTTTCCATATTGAAAGATTGCTTTTGTTTCAAAGAAGTGTAATAGAATATGTATTAGAATCGTATTGTATGACGTTTCAGGTGAAGATGTTTTTGACAAAAATACATCGTTTAAATTTGATTGCTAACGTAACTGGATACAAACTCGAATATTAGAGTGTTCCATAATATGAATTGGTGACATTTTGAACACTTAACTTAAGAGTCTATAAAAGTTTATAGACAGTTGTTCTTTTGTAGCACGCGGTGTGTAATGAAATGAAATGTTTTCACAGAAAAAAAAAATTTCAATAAATTAATGAGCCTTTTTCATATAAAATAATACAAATTGTATTTATAATCTTTCATTTGTTAAAATTACGTGTTCCATAATTTTATGAAAACTATTGAATACATTCAATTTACAAACTCGTAATCGTGACGCTAAGTTTGAAACCTATAAACGAAATAAGACGTAACAAGGTGTGAGAGAATCTTTTGTTTGCTAAACGGGAAAGACGACGTAGCTTTCTGTGGACAAGATTAACAAAATTTTGAGATTAAATTGCAAAGTAAACTTATTGAATATTTTTCAAAAGCTTTAAATCATTGCAGAGCATAGTTTTTCACTTTTTAGCCAGAAAGATGCCTTACCATCCAAAATCACGTTCTAGAAGACCTCGATATACGACATCACACTGTGCTAGGTTGATAAAAAGAGTGGTATCTACCCACGTGATGATGTTTGTGAAATTTCTCGGGCCTCTGGCTTAAATATATCACCAGATACGGCTTTAATAAGAATTGAAAAAAAAAACTATTTTTATGGTTCATATTGAAAGCGCACACACACCTCTCAAAGCACACACACATAACGCACCACGTTTTGAGATGTTAGAGTGGTCTCAAAACCACGTAGCTTATGGAGAGAAATGGATGTAAATGACGAAAAGAAATGTAATTTAGATGGTCTCGATGCATATATACAGGGTATTGTCACTGTCTGGGGGGAAAATCTACGCTCATCAGCAGATATCAGGATGGAGGTTTTGAGATCGTACGGGAGACCTCCACATTCAATCGAAACGCATATTTAGCAATCCTAGGGACACACAAAAATACATAGAGGCACTAGCAAGTCATTTCTTTCTTTTTAGTTAAGTTTTTTCTTTGTGGGGGGGGGGGAGAATAATTTCTTGTTCATCAGGAGACAATGCTCTCATGCATATGTTCTTGGTTGCGAAAACCTATTTAAAAAAAAGAAGCGAGTACTGCCCACCGGCGAGTCCTGATCTCTCAAAAATATACTCATAAAGTCTATTCCAATGGGAGGGGACAGCTCAGCTCGACGAACACCTTGAAACATGCCATAAAAACTGAATGATATAATTTGGACTCACAATTTCTACAAAGTTTAGTTCTTTCAATGGAAGATAATACGTGTTTGGCAGAAAATATAATGCATTTGTGTGTGTGTGATTATTCCACGAACTTTTGGAACACGTAATTTTAACAAATGGACGATTATTAATACAATTTGTATTATGTTGTGAAACATGCTCTTCATATTATTGAAGAAACGCTTTCCCTTTTCGGTGAAAAAATTACATTTCATTATTGCATGTGCTACAAAAGTTATACCGAAAAAAACAGGAGTCTATAACCTTTTGGGACAAAGTGTATGTTACATCTCACGTTTGTATATGATACACTTCGAAGATGATCTAACTCCTAGCATAGATGACCATAAATCATCCGAATGCCCATTATTCAACTATCGTACACTGATGACGAGGATTAACACATACGTGACACGCTGTTGTGAAATCTACTGAGGTACGAAACAGTAAGAAATAGTAAAAGCACACGATGAAATAAAAGTCATAAGGTTTTCTTCAGGAATATTCAGCAGCATTTTATTCGGAGGATTATGTTCAAGTTTCAGCACAAGGCCAAGTTGTGAATTGCGTAAACTAAAGCAGGCCGCAATTTAAAAGTTTATAAGTCAGAATAGGTAATTGAATAAAAACTCAATTGATATATATATATGTATATACAAATACAAGAGACAGAACAGGCTAATTCCCCATCGAGGTGGCTGAAAAAGATATCCATAAAAAGTATTGATGTAAAATATAACCAAAATACAGCAACCCAATATAAATGCATATATCACGAAAGGAAGAACTAATAATTAATGCTGTATAATACACTGCCCATAAAAAATTATGCTTGTCTTATCTAAGTATGAACAGCTTCTCGATTTATCCCAATATGTTTATCGTACTTCTTTTTACACGCGTTACAGCGAGAAGTGTATAAAGTTATAATAGCTGTTTTATTTAAAAATTAAACAGCTGTTTTAAAATTCGAAAATACAAAAATACAAAAATGGTGAAAGATCTATTTACGATATTATGTTGACACGACATTTGATTTTTCAACAAGAAATCAATACAGCCTACAAGGGTATATACGGTATATTGTGCGAGAGATTTTGTCGGTGTTTCCGGAATGTATTAAAAACTCCAATATAGTGAATATACACATTCAGTGCATAATCCATATCAAGTATTCATATTCGAGCGTTTCAAACATACACGCAAAATAATCTATAAGAATCATAAACCTTGCACATCAGAAATGAAACACAGATCGAATGATTTAGTGAGTGCATCGATTACTAAACAATTTTATCTTCATGTACAATCTGGTAATATCTATTGACAATGAACATTACCAATAGGCCATAGGTATTTGTTCATTTGACAATGATGTCAGAAAGTTTTCGTGTGAAAAATGTTCTTTTTTAGAATTGCTGTGTAATTAATTCAACGATGGAACAAACTACACTGGTGTGACGGCATCTTCGAGTTTGGGTACCACGCTGGCAGACCTGGTTTGTAACGGGATACAAAATAAGTATTCAACTTGTGGCCATTTCGATGACACTGCTCACTCATTCTTTTGTATCTGATCACAATTTAGACTTTTGTTTACTTTTACTCACGTACTTTGAAGATCCGTCTTAATTATTCAATCTATCTTCTTGTTGTAGTGTATATCCATTATATCCATTGTCCAAAGTGGGCGATTCTAAATATCACATAACTTCATAAGAGAGGGAACTCCAGAAATTGAAGAAACAACTCCTTCAGAAAGAACTCCTTCATTGCATCAGACAGATTCAATTTGGTTTGCGTAATCTTCTTTCTAACGTGTGATCACTTTTGTTTTACTAGAATTTGGTGAACCGCTTTATTTACAAATTCGGTTGTACAAGAAGCTCTTTGCATACTATACGTGTGATGAGACTTTCGATAAAACTTTTTAAAGCTATTTTTCTATTGCTTGAAACACCTATTTCCAGCATTTGAACTCGAGGCCAATGAAACTCACATGCTCAATAATTTCAAAAAAACAGGAATCGAATTAATAATGTCTGTAAATAGCTAGTGTTTCGGATTGAAAAAAAAAGGAAACGAAACATCATACGCGCAAACTATAATATATTCAAGAATTCATTCCTTAAAAATAAATATGATTGATTATATCAATTACTCTTCTATACCTGCACAAGTTATGTAAATCACTAACTTTCTCAGTATATATCGAGTCAACTTGAATATATGAATACTAATCATAGCTTACAGGAAGGAAAATTTATAAAATTATCTATAGCATATGTAATGACGATTGCTATATCACGAGCAATACCAATGTATACACATTTGAGTTAGAATAATATATTCAAATGCAGTACGCGCACACGAATGGAATTTAATAACATCGTGTAGATTAATGAAATTAATGATTTTATCGGTAAGACCATCAATAAAAATAAACGAGTGAAATCCGTTATGCCATTTGCATGACTGCGGGCAAAAATATTTTATCCAAATACAATCTTAAACCTGCAGCGTGTTTTTAATTGCTCGACGAATGCGGAATTCCAAAGAAAATGATCAACAACGTTATATACCTGGGATACATTAAATTAGGATTATTGGGAAAAGGAGTTGGATGAAGTGGAGGAGAGACTTACAAATGAGAGAAACGAGTAATTAATTACTTGGTGCTCATGCCATCTATTTCTGCAAATATCGAAGGATCGCCTCCCCGCATGATGCATCGTACGCTGTTGATTAGTTTTATTAACTAGTGGAGGGAAATGTCTTGTGGAGTAGCAGCTCTTGAGACGTATTTATCAGAGCGCATCGCCTCGTTTAATCAAGCTACTTCTCTAATGAGAGAAACTTCGTATGTTTGCTCAGATGTTGGTGCAGTTCAACGTTTAACACCTTCGGGCTTCCCTCGCCTTTTGATTTTACTCAGCGCTGGGTAGATACTTCGAGACGCCGCAGGATTTTTCTCTTTCAACCGTTTTCTAAATCCTATTCATAGACGCTGACACGGTCACCAGCTTTAAAAATTTCAAGTACGAGTGTATAACACACATATACTCACAAAGAGCAAGTCTAGCCCACAGCGATGCGAGATTTAAACAAGAAGAATTAAACTCGGGAATTTGTGAAAACCACATTAGATATGTTTTGTGACGTGTGTGGGTATTTGTGTAGGTTTTGGAAATGTAAAGATACCAGAGTGATTTTTTTTCTATTAAATTATTAATTATGTATAGAGCGTGATTCCTTAATTCCCGTTGTTGTACTTTACTGGTGAACCGTTGATCCTACCTAGAGGCATACTTCCAATTAGAAAAGTAAATTTCCATTTCAATAAAGTGGAGAACTCAAATATACTTTATTCATGTTGCAAATATTTGAAGAGTTATAAAAACATAAAAATTACCCTTTTATTCGGACACCCTGTCCTCAAAAACCCCAAAGGAAAGGTACTGCCCTGTCTCTCCTGAGGCTGACAAAAAAATCC
Organism: Pholcus phalangioides; assembly: GCF_987345545.1. Classification (NCBI taxonomy): domain Eukaryota; kingdom Metazoa; phylum Arthropoda; class Arachnida; order Araneae; family Pholcidae; genus Pholcus; species Pholcus phalangioides. The sequence continues at coordinate 37,010,548 of NW_028301600.1, read as the reverse complement.
ACTTTGTAAGTGCAAGCCACTTTGTATTTGAATTCGCTGAGATATTTGAATTCAAAAATGAAAGCCATTGCTATCGAACTTCGCGTGTTCATCCTTATACCACAGATTTTGTCATTTTTTTAGTGCTTTTGATGTCTTATCATTTTTAACACGCTATGCAATATGTATATGTTACGGGTAAAGCCTAGGATTTACTAATGAGGGTTTACCAAGGAGAGTTGGTAAAAGGGGAGAAAGAGAGAGAGAGAGAAGACAGCCCGAAATATATACGCTTATAAATGTTTTCATTTCGACATTTTACCAAGTTAATTCAAAGCCCATTTTCAATGAATCAGCTGACCATTATGAACTAATTAGTTTCTGACGCTTATTAATTGATTGATAATTGTAATTGTATCTAATAATAACAAATTCATTGACAATTAACTAATGAATTAATATCTATGAGGTTATTAGTTCCAGGCGCTGGATAAGTAAGTAATAATTATCATTATACCGTATAATTCATTAATTAACAAAAAGGTCATACTTTTCCAAGTAAATTATTTAATTAATTTACTCTGAGCAGTAAAAGCCCGTTTTCACACACACACAATGAAGGTATAACAAATTTAATAAATACTTGAAAATATACTTAAAAAATGATATTAAATATATTTAAAAGATAAAATCAAAAATAAATTTGAAAACAATTATAATTATTAATTGATAAAAAAGCGTCATTGATTCATTAAAAATAGACTTTCACCTTTCGAGTAATTTAACTAGTCAATTAGCTAATTAATAATAATTATAATGGTTGTTTCATTAGCTTCAGGAACAATGTTCATGTCGTTAATTAATTTATTTGTAAATTATCAATTAGAGAAATGAGAAAATAATTATAATTACTTATTTATTAATAAGAATTCGCGATGGTTAATTGATTCATTCTAAACGGCCTTTGACTTGGTAAAAGTACGAAATAAATATTTTTTTTTACAGGTGTACTTCGGGCTTTTACCAATTCGCCTAGGCAAAACCTAGCTCTTCCCAGTAAAACCTAGGTTTTAGTAGTCTTCGAGATTTTACCATAACACACATACGTTTATTTTAGTTTTTGTTATGTTCGGAGATTTTTAAATAGTCACATTTTTATGTATTTTCCCTTACTTGCTTGTATTCGTGTGTGCGATCTGTTTTACATTGATTTTACTGATATTGTGTTCCTCGTCTCCCAGTTGCATTCATATGTTGTATTACATGCACCTAGTGAAGTTAGAGCCACTGACCTTTCACAGGTTTTTATAACAAATAAATAAATATGGAGGAATATTTCAATTTTAATTTTAAAACGTGATCAATACGATTATTTTTAAAGTGCCTTTTATATACTTGGCAGTTTTTATTTTTATTCTTATTCCGTTTGAACGAATGATCTAGCTTTGTTTTTTTAAGTTAAATAAGGATAAAGTTATAAAGCAATGGGAAAATGCTTTCTAATCCCAACGGAAACAATTAGTCTGTCTAGACGAAGATATGTTGGCAAATGTAACCAAAGTAGATGGATAAAAACATATTTTTGTCTGTGAGGTAATGGATATACCATTGCCTCACACATACGGTTGGTCCATTAGGCCGCTAAACTATGTTGATTTCCTCACTTGATGGCTTCACTTCAGTTCAAATTCTTTTTAACGTCACGAAAAGTATTTATAAAGATATTCACCAACATTGAAGTTTTTCTTCTCCATCAAATTTTCTACTTTTATTGAAACGTATATTCCATTAGGAAAGGGATTAAGTAGAAAAACACTATTTCTTTTTTTCATCGTTGAAATGTTTTTGAATAATTAATTTGATGATTCGTTGAATCCTCTCTCAATGAAATATAAGAAATTAATACGGTTCAGTCTTATCGTACAAATTGAATAATATGCTTGAAAATAGGAATTATTTATCAAACAGAAATTAGGACAAGATATTACATATCATGGAATTTCAAAAATATTTTATGGGACCTATTAAAATGCATTAATATCTTAAAAAATTTCAAAATGCCACTAGCAATGTTCATGTTTCAAATGGAAATTTTATTGAATACATATTTCACAGGAAATTTCTTTGTTAACATTTTAGAAACCATGTGAGAACATATACAGGTTTGATGTTTAGAACTGTAGGGAAATCAGGAACCATAAATGGTATATTTATTTTAGTATTGTTTGAATTATGATAATTACGATTATTGCGTGTGCAGAGTACAATTGGATGCGTAAAGATATGTCATACTAACTTATTTTTAATTGACAGATACAATTTTGAGCGGGCATGCGATTATTTTACAATAACTGTCTCTTATATTAGCATTAGTTTCAATCACCATTCACACTGAAAGATTGCTATATTCTTTATTTTAATTAATGGCGTAATATATTTGTATAGTATTGTTCACAAGCTGTTATTATCGATAATAATAATACAAGTAAATTATAGTAGCACCCGATAACTGATTGTTAAATCAAAATAGTAATTGCTAATAACGTTTTACATCTGAAATGCAAAGAGAGACTACAAACTCGAATGAGTCCCATACCGACAAATAGTCCAGCTGCTTCCGCTAGACACAGTCGAATTAGTTCCACGTGCAAACAAGTACTACATCAATGGGAGAAACACGGGTTGTTCATAGAAATTCGCTTTCAAACGTTTCGAAGTTTAGAAAGGAGTTGTTCAAAATAGCCGCGAGGTTGCAACTAAACTATCGAAATTAATTACTGAGAACGCAGAAGCATTAATCTTACAACCAATGTTGGTGGAGGGTGGCTGATTACTTCCTGTATTCCCGTCAATCAAACTACTAAGCAGTTCTGTGAGGTAGCACCCCCGTCCGAGTGCACTACTGAAACTGATTTGATTCAGATATGCAGAATCGAGCCATCATGCACACACACACATAGAGATAGAGTCTATGATTGCAGTAACCTCCATGTTTTGTTTGGTCATTAATATATTACAACTTTCCTGAATATATGTATCTTCCATTTCCTTGAAGATTCACAAATTATCTTAATTAAATACTTCCTACCATTGTTGAGATGAAGTCGGTTATAATAGCCATGATCCAGGTATATTAAAACTAATTGATCTTATTAAGATTGATCTACCTCTAATAATTCTTTCTCTGATAGAACGTCTGACTATTTGCTGAACTTCATCGACGTGGTGCATTCGTAGACGTTGTATGCTGTTTGCAAAACTACATAATGTATAAACTACCGTCAATTATAAAAAAAAAATCAAACAAGGAGAATTAGAAGAAGAGTTTATGCCCTTTAAAATACAACCACATAATCACAATTTAAAGTTTACGTATTCTAATTTTATATCTACACCATCATTATAGTAAAAAAGGTGCGCATTCGTATCGTTGTCCAATAGCTACCGTATTTTCCTGCGTATTATCCGAGGCGGCGAATTAACCACTGATGAAAAACTCACTACTTTGAGAAAAAAAATCCAAGTCCAAGATAAACTTCCTAATACAAAAAAAAATCACATCTTGCCGGTCACATGATCCTAAAAGCTATTCATGTGAAAAGAAACCATTTAAGAAATTTAGATTTCTTTAACTCTAGATAATTAATATTCACGTATAATACTTCTCTTAAATTACGCTAATTTGTTTGAGAGAAATAAAGGAAATATAAAAATATACTTGTTTTTAATTCGTAGTCTATGAGTCGAATGATTAGTTATTGAGTAACACCAATTTAAGTTTAGTTATCTAGGGGTTAATGCCATCAAATAAGATATACACTCTAAAAAAATTTCAAAATTTAATTTTTTCCATATGAAAAACTAAACTTCTTAAACTTTCAGAAATGGTTTTTTTAATTGAACAGAATCAAGGATGATTCCTGGAAATATTTGAAACTTTTTTTGTGATTGTAAACTTTTCCTCTGGAACTTACGGTGAAGGGATAAACTATTCGGACAACAATTCGAGTAGACATCATATATAATATATTCCTGCGGCTGGCAAAGTTGCATGTTTTTTTCATGTTATGTAAACCATTGTTATTCAAAATAAATAAAATCTAATATGAAAATCTCAATAAAATAAATAACTAGCCTTGTGACCTAGGGAAGCCAGGACGTGCAATTGTCCCTGTATCCACACTTCTCCCGTACATGCCTAATCGTGCAAAGAAGGCAACTTCGGAAATCAATGACTATTTCACTCCACCAAATAATCCGTTCGATCATTAGATAGGTTGATATTATTTTATAATGTTGAGTTAAAATTTGATCGTCAACGTTTTGTGTCATTTGATCAATTGTTAAATTGCTAATTCCGTGAGGAAGTTTAGTTTTAATACAATAATTAGTACGAATTACAGTTTTGGCGCTCATTAAAATCCCCATACGATTACATTACAAATTTTTTCACATTCATCCCATGTAATTTCATCCAATATAACGCCATAATACAAGGGCCTTCCAATCCAATACAACGTACAAAATCAACTACTTTTTCTCCTTTTTGTGCAAAAAATTCAAAAAAATTCTTGTTTTTTTGTAAGTGATTGTGTTTAACCTTGCCTTTGATTGGAGAATTCGATACATGCAATAGGTGCATACATGTAACTAATTTTTATTATCTTATTATTTCCCAAACCTATGCATTTTGGCCGCAACTGCTAACATAATAACAAGATAAATAATATGATTTATTATTCCGTCCAAATATGAGTTCTTTTAAAAAGATTTTTTTTCGAACTTTCAATATAACTATCATTTTTCGTGAAACGAGGGATCTTTACATCGAACGCTAACAGTACTAATTCGAGCATTTTCAATATATCTATTACTTTTATGTTTTCTGAATTTTTAAATATACAGGGTCTTTCAAAAAAACCATCTCCAAAATGAAAGGGCAATTCGGGGGCATATGATAACTATCCAAAATCCCATAGGAACATAGGTGCGCAAACGCCATCTGGCTGCAGGAGATGTCATTTAAAATAATACGTAATTCGTAACACAAGGAAAAAAAATCCTACGTCTATAATTTATTTAGGAACAATACTACTATAGTAGATGCTCAAATTTTTTGCCAGATGCACTGACACACTCATTACATCGACGCTGCATGAACTGCCGTGCATTCTCAAAAATGCCAGTTGTATTCACAGATGTGTCACGCAACAACTTCCTGCGGTAGTTCCGGATGGCGTTTGTGCACTTATGTTCCTATGCGATTTTTGATTGTTATTGTATGCTTTTTAATTTCCCATTCGTTTCAGCTATATTTTTTTTAAACACCATGCATTGGTAACTACCAATTTACCTTCTAACTCAAGCATCTTTTTCTACTTCACTGGCCAATTCCCTACATTTGGTCTTTACTGGTAAGCATCATTACTTACTTCTGTCTTATATATAGGAAATATTTTTTTGAACTACACTCTGATAAAAAATTTCAACTCGCATGGTAACGGCAGCTGGATCGTAGGATAACAATTCATCGATACGTGAAATAATGCAACCATTCACGGCGTTCGATTATTTGTAAACACATATCACATAAACCACAAAAGTCCGATCACGTACTTGTCCATCGTCATAAAACTTCAACGTTCGATTCGATCATTCCCGAAATCGCATTAGAATAAACGACACTTCGACCAATATTTGTCAACAACAGCTCTCTCTAGAGCAATAAATATTGTTAAACATACATAAAGAGTGTAATCCCCTATTCCAAAGGTTTGTGCGTATGGCAATAAATCTTCAAAATAATCAGTAAGGTAATCATATCAAAAACATGAAAAGGAATGTGCAAAAAAATAATAATGATAACAAAAAAAATACAATTTCTTTAGCTATTACTCGCAAAGAAATGCGGAAGATGATGAACATTTGAAACAATCCTAAAGAAGAATCTGAAAAAAAGAATAAAGGGAGTATGAAAAGAAATAGGTTTGGATTCACATTCACTATTCCAATCAATTGGATTTTCCTCTTCATACAAAATCGAATTGCTGAACGATGAAAACTTGGATGCGGATTCCTTTTGTGAAATCTGTAAAACGTTACTCTCTCCCTCTTTCTTTCCTTTTTTTTTATTTAATGACCCCGTAATCACAAAATCGATATTTCAGCCAAATATAATCATACAAAGAAAAATGACCAAACTCATGAGCACGAAGAAAATTTGGGTAGCATAGCCATTCAGCAACACAGAATTCAAGAAATATCCTTGACAAATGATGTGGAATAATAAATTCCGCAAACTCTAGAGAATACCAGTGGATAAGAAATCTATCACATTATTCACATTGAGCTTGAGTTACGCTTACTTAGTGTATTGCCTAAAATACCGTGAAAATGATAAGTAAGAGCTGTAGTGTAGTAGAGCGTTATGTTTTTAATGTTTTTTTACAGGTATAAAATAAAATTGAATTATATTATTTACTACTAAGCATTTATTTTTTGTTAATTTGTTTCACGAAGACACAAAAATTTAGTATGAGAAATTTTAATGGCTGTTATCCATTGTTTCTGTTGTTGTGTAGGTTTCTGATATCACGATTATCATCAATTTCTATACGACGGCGACGTGGAAAGCAATAGTCGAAGTTCCGGATGAAAAAAATTGATATATCTCGATTAATTTATCTTATTTCACCATGCAAAGAAAATCTTGCCAGTATTTTGACATGTAAATTATGAGGAATTTAATTGTTTGGAAGGAATTTGCTTTTTTAATACCAGAAAATTGTGATTGCTTTGATTGTTATCTAATCAATAAAAAGTTATGTTCATTCTAAAAACACCAGAGTGACGCGAAAGGGCAGACATACCAGGATTTATCATTGCTGTTTTCCTAGAAATATCGGGAACCTCAAATTTTGTAGATCTTCAATAAACAAATAAAATCGAAAATTCCCTCTCTCTAGATATTATTTTTTTATCAGAAGTTGAACCTTTAACTAAATTAGCGAAACAATATTTATGAATAATATCTAATTTTAAACAAAGCATTTTAGAAGAATAAAATTAATAAAAAATCGAGTACATTTTCTTAGAATACGATCTTTGGTTATCCATTTATGAAATGAGTGTTGGAGAATTGCTTTTCAAAATTTATTTACCTCTGTTCGTTTTGTCAATTTTGACATTTGATACATTCCATCCGTGATTTTCCATACAATTTACCCTCTATTTTCCGGTGTATGGTTGAATGGAGGGGAAAGTGGGGCATATAAGTATTTGTTTGTTTTTCCTTTTTCAAATATTTCTTTCACATCTGAATGACAACAATCAAACTGCTCTCTTTAATCACAAAAACCCATTCTTAATTGTTGGGGGGGGGGAAGAAAGATGAAAATTAGTTTTTAACCATAACACGTAAATTTGTTTTTTTTCTTTGAAAAATGATTTTAAAATATTAAATTTCTTTACATTGAGAAGATACTGCTAATTTGTATAACTTGAATAGTGTACTTTTGATAACTATCAGTTAAATTTTCTTGTGATGAACATGTGCAGTTTAGATTAAAATATATAAACTTTCAGCCCTTGGAGCCTAATGGGACAAGCATAGGAATTAGTGTCTAACAAAGTGTTCTCTCCAAAGTGGCTTCTTGCTTGTCCAAAACGGCACTGAAGACGTTCACCGCAGTAGTGGATGAAACATCTGCTTCAAAAAAGCCTGAAACACGACATAACAGCCAAAAAGTATGAATTTTATTATAAACTCCGGCCGTGAAAGCCTGCCTTCTTGTTTTAAAGTGTTCTTTCTCAAGTAAGAAGAATTTGAACATTCGTTATTGACAACAAACCTACACCCTATCTTAACAAAAAATCGAAAATATGAAGCTTCCATTTCAATATGTTTTAGCTTTAGGCATAAAATTTCCTAAAAAAATTATATTAAAATATTATTTCATAGTGTGTTTATCCAATTTTTTGTGAGTATTTTTCTTGTCCTATTAGATCCAATGGAACAAAAGACTTCATGTATAAAATTGATCATCACTGCAAAGCAACTGAAATTATTTGCTTTGATTATTTCATCATAAAACATAAATTTGCAAATTTGTCAGTTAAACAAAAAAAAAATTTAAATTTATCACCACTTTGAAAAAATCAAAAACTAAAATTTGTCCCATTATCCCCCTACTTTGCCCTACATGGTCAAAAAATACATTATGCCTGGTTTTTTCTCCATTTTCTTGATATTTCAGAGACTACATATTTTAAAGTCATTTTAGTACAAATTACTGTATAGGTACATCCACCTTAGGTAGCTACTATTAAATTTTGCCAAGGAAGTTTTTATCAGTTTATAGATAACTAATATAAAAACTGTACATTTTATCCTTGATAAACCGTTTTAGCAAATAAAAAAATTCACTTTAGTTAATTAGATTGCTGTGTTGATGTATTATTTCAATTAAAAATATGCTAGAAGCACCCTTCGCATCCGTATTTGTAAAAGAAATTCAATAGTTTTTATGGGGATGAAACCTAGGGGTCAAGCAATATGGCTTTATGCTATCTCATAAAGTACGTTTCATATTCACAAATGTATGACCAATTTGTTTTCTTTGTCATCTTTTTAAATTTTATTAGTAAATGGGAGCACTATTAAAATCTCCAACAGTATTCCGCTACGTTGAAAGCTACAATGTATTCAAGTTCTAACGGCATGCATAAAAACAACTGCCAGAAATACACAGAAAATAACTAAATAAAACTGAAAAATATTTTAATGGTCTATATTTATGGCAGATTATCAAGAAAAGATTAAAATTTATAAGAATGAAAGCAAAAAAATATGTCATAAACGTTCTATATAAAAACACTTCGCTATTAATTTTTATTGATATAAATTGTTTCCCAAATATTACTACAGATTTTTATGGAAAATGAATACAGAAAAAATATTGATAAGAGTGGGTGCCCACTCTTATCGTTGTCCAATGGCTATTTTCTGAAGCATCATTGGTTTAGAGACAATTTTCAATTAGAAAAAAAAATGTTTCAAATGATTTCGCCCATCATCTTAAGTGTCGTTGAACGAAAAAACATTGTTAATAAAAAGTTACAAAATTTAAACTTTTATACAGTCCCTATGTATTCTAACCTGAACACTGTATTCTAAGAGTGGACACCCTGTATATAATATATTGTTTAATAGAACATGGAAGGATTTCGTGTGTCGTGTGTATTCGCGACTAAAATGTGATACTGGTTGTAAATACCCATGGTAGTAAAAATGGCTGATATTTTTATGAAAGGTACATTCTAACTACGTATGATGACACAAAAAAGTGAACCCTTCAAATAGAGAGAAAAAAAAGAAGTACAAAATAAAATATTTGTTAAGAAGCAAAAATAAAAACGCAGCGCAAAGTTCATGGCTACAACAGGAATATAAGCAAAAACGAAGTACATTCCATCATGAATGCTACGATGATTTTATTTCGATACGTATTTTTGAAGAATAGTATCTCCTTCAGTCAAACCCATGAGAGGAATTTCCCTGAGGGGGTCCCTGTTCACCCCTTCTTCCATAAAGTTTTCCGATTTGCTTATATCATCCGTTAGCTTGCGAAGTGGAGCGTGTTTAATGTTCCACTGCTCATGATGTCTGGAGAACATCTCACAGAGGAAAAGCCTGTAAATAATTCGTGTTTACATTCCCTCTTGAGCACGTACCAAAATCAAAAGAAACAAATCCGGAATAAACGGTCAGCAAACCCAGAAGCAGATCAGCCGAGGTGAAACTAAATTATTGTGAATAGCCCTTCTTCAAGATTTAAAGGTTGTGCAATGCAGGTGACCCTTTTTTTTTCTACCTTTTATAACTCTTCTTAAAAAATAAAAAACGTAGAAAGCAGTTACTCTTTATTTACTGTATAATATATTGTATTCATAGAATATAACTTCTATATAAGAAAGGAACAGCACTTTAAATTACAAATTTCCAAAAAAAGATCGTTAAAACAGTTTCCGTGCATGGTAAAACATCATGAAATCAATAAAATTGGATAAAATTGATTCAAAATAAAGCAAACTGTTTGTTTCATAAAATGACCAAAAATATTCGAAATCCATTTATAAATAATTGAGTTATAATTTTTTTTATCTTTTAAAATTTAAAATTTAATTTAGAATATGGTTGAGTGGGTGAAATCTCAGTCTTTTCATCATTTTAAGAGAGAACTGAACAGTTTTCTTTACTTTAAATCTTTTTTATTATTGATTTCACTCGCGAATATTACATTATCAGGAGAGAAAGACATTACAACAACATTTTAATACGAAGTTAGAGGACAAAGAGAAAATATAAAAATTCAGATTTTTTTTCATTTTATGACACTATATTTTCACTCTCGAAACTGCTACAGAGTGGTTTCTGAACACATTTTATGAGCATTTTTTTAACTTTGAACCATACCTCTATACAACGAACGGCTGATAATAAAAAGGTCAAATTAGGAAAAATTAATAACAGATCAACCTATTGACATAAAAAGATACGGTTTGTAATAAAATACTAGATTTTTTTGATAAATCAAAAAAAAGTTCAAATTTCGATCACAATTGGCGCTGTAATGCAAAAAAATCGGCATAACACATAAAATGCAGCACAAACAATGATTAATGATTATGACAAATAATTAATTATTACAGTGAATGAATTAATTATTACAGTGAATGAATTAATTATTACAGTGAATGAATTAATTATTACAGTGAATGAATTAATTATTACAGTGAATGAATTAATTATTACAGTGAATGAATTAATTATTACAGTGAATGAATTAATTATTACAGTGAATGAATTAATGATTTGCAGTTAATTCCGGATTATGACAATTTGCGCTACATAAAAACGATCACGTTTCAATATAAGCGCGCTTCTCAGCTCTAGCTACAGCTGAAAGGGTGAAAGGGCACTCATGTTGAAATATGGTAGTTTTATGTAACACAAATTGTCATAAACGTGAATTACCCACTGTTTATCATTTTATGTGTTACGTCGATATTTCGTTTTACATGATACCTGTGACTGAAATTTTATTTTTTTTAATTTATCAAAAAAAAAAAAAAATTCTTTAAGCCATGATAAGTATTTTTCTGACAAAGATAATAATGATTATATTTTCGAATCAGCATTTTTCTTCACTTTGCTGAATGCAAATTTTCGGAATTAATTTCATGTACGCTTCTGTAACAGTATAATATTTCATATTACCTATTTAAAAATTAATTATGAATAATTCTCTAATTCTCATTGGAATATGAATTTGCAAATTTTAATTCATATTGCGTGCTCAATTTCCCTTTATATTTGAGTACTTTTCTCGCTTAAATGTAATTGTGAATTAAATATTCATGTTGGTCTTATCATTTTGCGGTGACGTCGCCTCTATATATAACTGGATTATCAGTTATAGAGATATTCTACATATCTCTTCTATATCATGTTATATACTGAGAATTTCTTTCCATTCTTTGACGTGTCGGTATTTACATTTTAGACCTCATTCGATTTGCCATGAGCGAGTGGAATTCCATGCTTTCATGTATGATTTTCGTACAACGAGTAAGGCTTAGCCTGTTTCGTTTCTAATTGCAGCCCTCTTTAATAATAATCTATGATAAACGAAGATTAATTAGTAGTAAAATACAAATATGAATTTAATATTGAAAGCGAAAAATGTCCACTTGATCGTCTGCAGATTCCCGTGCAATGAAATTTGTGAAAATGTATGTATGAATTGGTATCAATGATTAACTTTCAATCAGTTATTTTTGAATGTATTTAATAGGTGCTAATTTAATTAAAGATTCAATTGGTAGCCCTTTAGTGATAATTGTTGTAGAGAACGAAAGCTTGTTAGCTAATTATAATTACTTCTATACAATCAAAAGAATAAAATAACAAGGATTTATATTGGCATCAAGAATTTACGCTCAAGTTCTTTGTTTTTGTTCTGATGATTAGTATCGAGACAAAGAAATTATTCATCTTTAGAGGTAATAAAGAGCACACAAAAGAAGCAAATTAATTGCAATAATAATGAAATAGAGTAATTTGTTGGAGTAATGATTGAGATAATATTCAAGTACACACTTGATTACTAACCATTTAGTGGTACAGATATATATACCTGACATCAACCTCTAGAATATCGAAATCCACGACACAGTGAAACGCTTCTACACTATAACAGTTACCTGCACCATGCTACCTTATTATACGCGAGAATATTTCAGAGAGCGTATCCCATCACATGTCATGTTCATTTCAGGCATCGTACTACCAGATTGAAACGGTATCGTATGCTTGAGAACAAACCGAAATGATATGTTTAAACCTTGTTGCCTTAGGTAAATCGTATATATGGGTTCCAATATCTACATAACTAATATTCCAGCTGGTGTTAATAGAAAGCGTATGTCATAGTACGTACATCGAGATTTCACCTGGGCGATATTCTAAGTTATAAAATTGATTTTCGCTCGTCTGACGTTGAAGCGCCATTGGCTTATCAAGCGAAGTCTTCTGGCGACCATGGCCTCATCTCAGCCACTCCTCCATACTCCCTTTTCCTGTCATCCCAGCATTAACCTCTATCCCAGTGATTAATGAAGCGGGTAATAGATGACTCAGGGAAAGGTTGGACCTCTTATGAGTGGAGGAAAAGCCGTCCCGGTGGACCTGGCAAAAGACCACGGTTGCTTGCTGCCTGCCATACTGCTTCCTTGCTGTTCTTTTCCGTCTGAGAAGAAAACGAGCAGTTTCGCCCCCCGATAAGAGCAAGAAGATGAAGAGCAGCAAAAGACAGCATAGGATAGAAAAAAACCCATCTTTTGTCTTACGGAAACTTCCTTTCTCATATTTCTTGACTATCCGCTTTGTGAGGAAAATATTAAACGTGTGTATATATATATATATATATATACGGCAGTGTAGTACTAGCTCCAAAAAAAATTGACTTTGAGCGCCGAAATTTTTATGATGCCTGAGCTTACGCATTTCTACACATTCTTTATCTAATCTCTACACGTTCATCCTTTTCATGAATTTCAGCTAAAAATACCTATTTATGCACCATCTAATTTTAATTAACTAATTTAATCCCTTTTTAGTAAAGGCCAATAAAAATGTACACAGTAGAGTCTCATAGGTTCGGGGTCCTGAATAATCCAATAACTTTTATTTGGTATGAATAATAATATGAAAATTAATTCACGTAAAACAGGGTGATGAGTTTAAAAGAGTGTCGGTTGTGAGACCATAGTGGCGAACTCGCATCACGAAGATCCGGGCTCGAATCCCAACGTCGGGATGTCGCACAGTTGCGGACGGCTGAAGTTGGTTTTCTGTAGTTTCTAACTTCGAGGATTCAAAGTGAGCCGATCTCCCCATTAAAAAGTCTCAGCGAGAGCAACACAGACCGTCAACGCTATAAATATTCAATCACATTACACTTCACTCATAGCTTGATGAATATATAGCAGCACTAAACTTTCACAAGCATCACTAAATACGATCTCAGGCCATTAGATACACGTGCACACTTTCAGCACAACTTATTCGGATACTAAATTGCCTATGACGATAAACCGGAGCTTCGCTCGATTTGGAAGAAAGAAGTTCAAAAGAATACATCAGTTTAAACGAGATAACAATATATACAGGGTGAACGTGACTTGTTCTGTCAAATGAAAAGGGTTGATAGACATCAAATACCCCCTACCAACCCTACCTTATCTCGAACCGTTCTCAAGTTATAGGGGATATTCGCTTATGGAAAAAAAATGTGTCAAGTATGAAAAACTCCAAATTTGTGAAGCTTCTGAAAAACTTAGTCAAACTAAGCACATATTTAGAAACGGCAGAAAAAATCCTATAAAGTTACACCAATTTTTTCGAAATATATGAATTTAATGGCCACTGCAAGCGTTGAACAATTGGCAAATTTAATATCGCATTGTCGCCAAAATTTTCCATCGCCAATTACGCAAAGTCACTTCTAGCTGCAATCTTCCGAATTTACCAAACACTTTTCCATTGCACCAGCTCTCGAAAGAACCTACAATAAAGTATATCGGAAATATAGTTCAAGAGAAATTTAGTCGTTTGTTTGAAAAAAATTACAGAAATCTGCATTCTTCGAAGTAATTTTAGTCGGTTTTGGCGAAAAGTTTAGATTTTTCACTTCACCAAATCCTCAGCGCTTGAAGCTCACCATTAAATACAGATATCTTGTAAGCAGAAGTAATGTCACCTTATAGGATTTTTTCTAAAAACTTTTAAATTGCCACCAAAATCTGTATCCGCAAATTCCGAATTTTCGTCGCATATCTACTTCGAGAAACACTGATTTCAGTTTTCGAACAAAAGGCTAAATTTCTCTTGGCCCAGAGAGCACCCGATATGGTTTATTGTAAGCTCATTTGAAAGCTGGTACAATGGACAAGTTTTTGGTACATTTGACCGATTGCAGATATAAGGATGTTTGCGGAATCATCGAATAAAAATTTTGGTGACAATTCGATTTTGAACTTTTCAAGATTTTGAGCTAATTTTCAATGCTTGTAGTTCACAAATAAATCCAGATATTTCAATGAAATGAGTGTCACTTGATAAGAATTTTTTCTGTTCTTTCCAAATATGTGCTTAATTTGCGTATAAGTCTCTCGGAAACTTGAAAATTTTGAGTTTTTCCGGCTTGTATTTTTTTTTGTGACTGGCATCCACCATAATTTGGAAACGGTTCGGGATAGGATAGTGTTGATAGGAGATTTAATATTACCCTTAAGATCGTTTATCACCCACTTTCGTTTGGCAAAATATGTCACGTTCACCCTATGTAAGATACGACAGTCTTCCTGTAGGATGAATTACGGGTTGAATGCCAGTACGCTCGTACGTTGATGAACAATGTAACATTTAGCGGATATTCTGTGCCATTGTCATAAGAAGATCTGAAATATAGGAAGATCAACAACAGACGTCACTATGAACGCTTGAAAGTCATAAGGGGCAGTAATTAATAAAGTGTCTTTTCTGACACCTCTCAGTATAAACTCGATGTAGCAAAAGGCTCGGGATGTCCTGCTTTCGTAGTCAGAGAAAACACTAAATTGACTCTTAACATAGTTAAGAGGACTGCATAAAGCAGAGCGCCTGAACCACTGGGCCATGGCTTGGGGTACCGAGCCGCGAGAGCCTAGTCCTTCTGAAATTATAGTCGAATACTTTTCCATTTTACCTTCAAATTGTATCAAATATTTAATGACCGTGTATATATATGGTTTGCTGTCACCGTTAATTGTCATCCGCATACAAATTACGGCTGCTTCAACGAGTTTAACAAATCCTTAGAACCAAACACTTTTGGGATCTTTGTAAGGGTGCGATCATAGTTCGCTCTGATTTCTGATTCTGCAAATCGGCACCGTTGTTGATTGATTAAAAACCTGAATTTCAGGTTTTTTTAACCAATCCATAAAGGCGCTGACTCGCAGAATCGGAAACTATCATGCACTATATTCGTAGCCTTAAGCTTCTCTGAAGAATTTCTTCCGATGGTAAAACATTGAATCGAATAACAAGAAAGGATTTGAGTGATAGGTAAGTTAAGTTGTAAAAAACAGAAAAATGAAAACAAAATGCTTTTGGGGACGCATTTTGACTTTGAGGGTCAGCCCCTATATACTTAGCTGTCGAACCTCACATACGCGGGACCTTCAACGAAATTGCATCATTGTATTGAGCCAGCAGGAAGGAAAAATCGACGTTTTTTTCTCAACTTCAGAGTTCTGTCCAATCTGTAGATATGTGAAGGCACGCACATGCGTCAAACAGGTTCGGGGCTCCCTAGGTCACACAGCGCTCATCAGTAGAGAGGATGTCTTCATCTGTAGGCAAACCCGAACAGCACTAATGGAGCAATACTATTTTTGTCCGGGAACCTGATCTTGCGCCATTCCATCTCCAAACAGTTAATCCAGTTAATTTTATGTTAAAATTTTTAGGGGGATGGGTACTGTCTGTTGAATACATTTGCGGTACTCTTCTCGGCAAACGTCAGTCGAGCTAGCAATGCAAATGTTCCGACACTTCTTCAGCAAGCAATCACATACAAGATGAGAATGAACTCTGAATCTCTCATCAAAACCACATCCTCAGCAATGTCTCGACATAACAGTTGGTGTTAGACATAAATAAAATTTAATCGATGTGAAGTCGGACACACACACACATTAACGTGTATTCATTCTATATATATATATATATATAACAAGGATAATTTTGTATACATCCATCCACTCGCACATACATGCATCCACACTTTGCACATTTCAAAATATCACATGCTAACAACATGTTCTGTGTGTTTAGAATTTTGCAGAATTTCATCGACATAAAATTGTTGGGGCATTTTTTACGCTAGGTACTGTATAATGATGAAATAATATACAATATTGATGTATATACGCAAAATATTTATTGGAAAATAGCACATTCCGCATCTCAATGAAAATAAATGAGTAATGCTTATAATAATGTTGATAAACACTATTTGAAATATGTACACAGTAGAGAGTCCTTATAATAAATAACCCCCCGGAATTCATTTTTTGGCAGCACATATGCTTATTGAATGAAGCAGCACTTTTTTGAATTATCGCGCATATTTATGCTGCGATAATTTCAATAATATATAATCAAGTCTGCTAATGTATTTCAGCTATTTCTGTTATGAACAAGACATTTCATTTTAAAGACGACAATAAACACGTGATCACGGATGAAGAAAAGCCAGGACGAATTATATTATTTAATAGCAAAGCTGATCGGAGTTCATATGTGCTGTATTGATGATAGTTTACCACGATATACTAGCAACACTATACATTTGATACAAGCAATTTCATTGAAATGTCAACCAGATTTTAGTGAAGAAACCTGCCATCTAATCCAGAGAGAGAAACGTTCGCTGCTATTACTGGTAACTATCGTTTGATACAGCATGATTGATCAGTCGGAGATCCTATACACGACAAAAATATGTGGATATCGGCACTTCAATTCAGTTTTCAATAGCAAGGCAGTAACATCTGAGACTTGCAAATATTTTCTGAAGATCAAAGATAATAGCATCAATGGTCAAGTCTGAGGAGTTTATTTTTGACACTGCTTAATACGTTGTGGCAGCTCTGGAATACTGCTTCGTAGCTTTAAAACAGCCGCAAATATTGTCGGTGTTCCCTGAGTGCACCAGCGTTTGGTATACTGACGTTAACCATAATAACTTCAAAGTACGGATATTGGAAAATATTCTCTAACTCACACTACATCATTTCATGCATTGTTATTGAGCAATTTCTTTTGACTTAGTGCTGGTTCTAAACGGAGAAAAATTCATTTATGGAGCACGTTGAATTAAGAATTTATATATCGCCAGCGTTGGACTGAGATCTCACTCCAACCTCATCTGACGTGAAAATTTAAAAGTCGCTCACCTACTTTCTTCGGCTGAAGAAAGTTGCCGAGTGTAGAATTCTTTGTCACATTTCGAAAACGGAGGAAAATAGATAAATTCGTGTTCGAATCTCTGACTAATTTCAGTTCGTGACAAAATATAAAATGTGAGAAAACAAAAAAAAAACGAGATCAAGGTGTGTGTATTAGGATAGTCATTATTGTCATTATTATTCAAGTATTGTCCTTGGGGTTGCAATATCTCACCAGTGTTGCTCCTAACATAGAAAATAAAAAACTTAACCGTTGTGCAGCTGCAAATCACTCACATAAGAAGTGTTAAAATATTTGCCGAACGCGGTTTTGTGTTTCCCGCGGTGATCCGAAAGTGGGGAAGACGGAAAATGAGTGGATGACAATGAAAATGCAAAAATTATGATTAGGCCAGATCGTTAGTGCTATAAACTTTATATTTATTACACAAAATTAAAGGGGAAAAATCAAATACAGGTCAAGCTCCTGCATACGTAACAATAGATACTTAACAAATGTTCAATATAAAACTAACAAAAACCAAGAATTAATTCGGATTTTCAGCTCTAATAAAAAAAAATGCAAGAAATAATCTTAACTCGTGTGACTCTAATCAAAATTTCAAGACTTGAATTATTTGAAAGTATTTTTGCACATAATGTTTATCAAAGCACTCTGAAGTAAAAAAAAATACTTCGGATAATGTAAATTGAATAATCCGTAGTTACTTCAAATTTGCGAATTAGAAGTTAAATCTTGCAGTAAGTTGAAGCGTTGTCCATAATTTACGTGCAGAACTAGGGTTGATGAACTTCGGTTTGGATTAGGTGAATCACGGCACTCCTCAAAATTTTGAGATATTTGTGGATTTGAAGTTTTGACATATTGTTGGATTTAGGGTTAGAGCTTACCGCAAAATTTGAAGCACTGTCTATAATTAGCGTGAGGAAGTATGGTTGAAGAACGTCGGTTTGGATGAGTCCAACTGCTGGTGATAACTGTCCGACATTCCCGCGGTGAGTATCATTGATATATATAAGTTAGAAAATTATCGCGCATTAAATTCAGAAAGCGAAGCGAAGGCCTTACAAGGAGAACCTTATTCCAGACAGGTTACATCTTTAAGGATGGAGGATGATGTCACTCTCCTCTATCCATACGAAGATTTTTAACAGCTGGCTGTGAAGATATATTTAGGAAAAAGAGAAAAAATTATATTGCCCTTGCGGGGAACCCACGTTCTCTCTTTTGCCGGGAGAGCGCCCTAGACCACTAGACTACAAAGGCAACGAATATCTCAATCTTTACTTGGAGCTCGTGTGCACTGAACGGGACCTTACGTGGACAGTCGGACCTAATTCAGGCCAAAGCTCACAATTGCTGACACTGACACCAGATGGTGACTCATCCGGGGATTCTACTGCCCTTGAGGGAAGTACAATTTTCTCTCTTTCTTAAATACATCTTCGCATCAGCTAGCTGTTGAAAACCTTCGTAGGTTACATCTTGAATATGATTCTCCTCAGTACCAGTTCCAAAGTACAAAGTTGTCGCACAACTCGACAACTTCACATCTTGGAGCGTTTTAGGGTGAAATTACTCTCCATAGGTGATGCTACGAAAACGCCTGAAGGTAAGAGGATGTGCGTTGTGTAATCAAAGCCGGATCATAAAGAACTGGAGTGGAAGAATAGCGATTTAGCACCCGATGTTGCAGAGGAGACAGAACTTCGTGTCTATCATGGACCATGCCTGTTTTTGTACAATTTAGTCAATTTTCGAATGTAATGTCCTGTTACGAAAAATTTCTCAACTTATTGTTCGCTGTAAAGACACAAATACCCATGGGGAAAAATATATTCGTCTAGTTTATGAACATGAAGTAGGTCAACTACAAATTCCGAAAACACACATGAACTTTTAATGTCTTGCCTGTAATGGCATGAC
Organism: Pholcus phalangioides; assembly: GCF_987345545.1. Taxonomy (NCBI): domain Eukaryota; kingdom Metazoa; phylum Arthropoda; class Arachnida; order Araneae; family Pholcidae; genus Pholcus; species Pholcus phalangioides. Next base: position 36,991,065 of record NW_028301600.1, on the reverse strand, counting down.
AACATTCAAAGGAGCTATATTCTAGGCAACCTAGACGTGTGCACATGAAGATGGTAAACTAATTGCATATATTAAGGAATAATGTTCCTTTCTTTAAAATAGACTCCGCCCGCCGTGAGAGAGACATTAGTGTGACCAACAGCTTATGTCCAGAAAATTTCTGTTGTACAGTCCAAGCATTAGCAAGATGGAAAGGACACAAAAAGATACTGGGATTTGTTACATTTATCTATTTTTAAGCAGACTGCGCTTAATAGCGGCTGGAATGTTCGTGGTAAAAGATTTATAGACCAGACAGAACGATGATTGCTTAAATTGGTTTCAAATATGCCCAATTGAGTTCAAGACTGAAGAATACGGGACCAGATTAGCACTTGGAAGTCTTGAGAATGCCCTTTCTACAATATTCAAGCATTTCAAAACTACAAGCTATGCCACACTACCATTTTGGTAAATCCCAGGAAAGGCAAGACAGTCCGTCTTAAAAGTTTTGACACTATAGATGTTTAACTGCGCCGTTTCAAATATTGATTTAATTTTTTTTTGCTTGTGATCGTATGCTAGTTCTCCATCTGCCTGTTTCTGCTTCCAAAAATTCTTAGTTAAAGCTGTGGAATTTCTTCGATGTACTTTTTACGGGCCCATAATTAATTTCAAAGCAACTTAAACTATATAAATTTATGCAATTGAATATTAAAAGACAATACGGAGACATTAATTTTCATGCTTGAGGAGATATAAATAAAAAGTTGAAATCAATGTTATTGCATGTATGTCAAACTCAAAAGTATGTCCGGCTAATTACTTTATATTTAATTTTCTGATCTTCGTATCTCTAAGCGAACTCAGTATGTCAAAAATCAAGAATTCAATGCAATATTAAAAATTATTTATGTGGCGGAAAACCCCACTAAATTTCCGCATTTCTACAGTAAAATCAACAATTTTAACTGATTTCTATGGGGATCATCCTTTGCCTGACCTTCAAAGTGATGCTGATGATGATTCTGACGTCTATTCAAAAAGCCTCATTACTGGGAGGATTGAAAAAGTGGCATACCATTGTAAAGGCATATACACGCCGGAAACGCATTGCTAGGGAACCACGGTAACCAAAGTAAACGTTCCGAAAGTGATTGTTGAGGCCCAAAAACCATTGTTGCCTGACAGTTTTTCGCCCATCTCGGGCATTTGCCCAGCTATGACAAACTTTTAAAGTAGCAAATTTTGGTGACGATAGATCTAAAATTGTAGATTTGTATAGAGAACATACCCACAGAGACACAGAGAGAAAATCAATTTTATATATATAGAAGAGTGATTAGGAAATCGCCTGTCACAAGGAAGTACCAAAAGAGTGGTAGAGAGGTGAAGAAGAGAGACTGTGAAAAGATCTCAAAATCATATGGAGACAAAAATAGCTTTGGTATCACATTTCGTGATGCAAAAATATGGAACTCCCATGTCCCAGACGGATGTTTCCGGAAGACAGTAAGGTGCATCTTCGATGATGGTATGGACAACATTTGCTTCTGATGGTTAGGCTTTCGTAACTTTTGAAATTGGGAAGTCAAAACTCTGATGCTTAAATTAGATCCTCGAAAACAATTCGCTACAGATTGGAGAAGATTTAGGAGGACAAAATTTCACATTTCAACATTATAACGTGTGTATTCAAAGATTTACTGCCTCGAAAAATGTATGGGTTTTAGACTGGCCATCGATGAGTCTTGTCTTGAATCCTATTAGGAATGTATGGGCATACATACTTATCATAAATGTGTTTGCAAATGAAATACAGTATTCGACTGTTGAGAACTTGAAGAGCTCTAACGAGGAAGCATGGTACAGTTTTGATGTTGAAACAATATAGAATTTAATTAGACCCATGGAGGATAGTGTGTTGAAGTTTTTTTTGAAAAAAAATCAAAAGTGTATTAACTATTGAACGCGTGTTATTTTTGTAAATCTGAATTTTCTCTAAACTTTTGAAGCAGCCATTTTTTTGTATTTTCGATACTATGAATATTCTAAATCTTCTTTCATAATTATTATTTTTTCTGTAAATGTAGAAATGCTTCAGGTATAATCCATAAAAAAAGTGATAATTTTATTTGCCGCATTTTTCTTGTTATTTTAAGAAAAGTGCATTATCTAAACTTTTGAGACGGACTATAAATGTTTATTGATAATAAATATTTATCATTTACAAGGATGAATTCATAATCATATCGGTTGAAAGTGGTTTCCAGCGAATCTAGACAATGTTGCAGTAACATTCTTCAACACGGTAATTCTGCTCTCACCAGCTTGTGCCTTTTAGCACTGGTTATTGCATCAAGTTTGTTAAGATTTGTACCCAAATACGAAAGCAGCCATCCATTCCAAGCTGAAGAGAATGCAACTCCTCCAGGGAGGCAACTCTTGACCAATCAGAGCAGTTCAAATTTTTATACCGCCTTGCAAACTGACCTTTGTTACGTTGGTTGCCGTGAATACTCATCTTTTTTGCGGTGATATATGTCACAGGTTCCGGCATGCAGAAATTTTAGACAAAGGTCTTCTAGCTTCTTGCTTTATTTTCAGACAGTTAATACTGTAATGTGTCGGTCGGTTCTTTCGCACTTTTTCAGCCCATCAACGTTCCCTTCTCACATCAACATCACTCGGTGCTCCACTGTCTTTACCACAATTAATAGCAGTGGTGCCATTTGTATAGTCACAGCACTTTTAAACGATACCAAGAAGAGAATATTTCGCAAACTTCACAGTTTCAGAAGTACCACGATGTTTGGCTGAAAAGACGATTGTCTTCCGTTTTTCTGAATCTGATAAATATCTTTTTTAATCTGTGAGAGTTTGCCGGTAACATATACATATATATATATTAGGGTTGGGAATCGAAAAAATATTTAAGTGATTAATCAATCATTTATAATCGGTAAATCTAATTTTAATCAAATATTTTTTTGTAACCATATAATATTCATAGATGCTATAAAAAATATATTTTAATCATTTCATTGACCTATTCGGCAGATGTAAACAAATATAGCAAAAGGTTAAGGAATTAAGGCTGCCCGTTTCAACCAATTTAATATGCTGAACATACTTTTTGTCAACACCTGAAATTTCTTAACTTGGATCTTGTCGTGTTTTTCTTAAAAAAAGGGTTATTTTTGGTTATTCTTCAGTGATTTCGAAACTACTCTCGATTATACTGTTGCTTTTTTTCTCAGATACTCTTCTCGAATGGTGTGCTAATAATACGAAAAACTACTGTTCATAGTGGAGACAATAAATTTTGGTCATCTTCTAAAACTCCCACCAAACTCAGTTTGAAACTGAAATCGTCAATTTTCGTTGAATCTAATTTGATCAAAATATCAATTCAAACATTTTTAAATATGGTCACTTATTCAAAATGTTCTGTATACAACATGATTTATAATACATCTCTAATCGGTTTTTTTCAAAAAAAGAATCAAGTTAATTCACAAGCTTCTAATAAAAATTTTAATTGATTTTTAATCGAATTGATCGACTCCGCTAACTCAACTAAAATTTCTAACTGCGATTTTTAATTTATCGATTAATCCGATCGGTTAATCGATCAAGGGGGACCAGCCCTAATATATATATATATATATATATATATATGCAGGTTGATTCGGAAAAGATGAGAAAAACTTTAAAAGGTGGCAGTACACACAACAAACAAACAAACAAAAAATAAAATAAAATTATATTTTTTATATTTTATTGATTTATTTTTTAAATTTTATTTTATATATTTGCTTGTTTTTGTGTATGCTACCACCTCTTAAAGTTTTTTCCATCTTTTATGAATCATCCTGTATAATGACTTATACACGTTTATTAGAATTCCTACATAACGACACATTTAAATCGGGCCAGCTGATAAAACTTTCCTCTTGCCATTAGCTATATGAAGATAATGTCTAAAAGAGGAGACAATCACAATAATGTGAGCAAATATGTACAAGCTGAACATTAGTTGTTTACAAAAAACCCGGATCGCTGTTGCATGAATGCTTTCTTTAGCGACAAATATAGTCCAACGAATCATTACAAATTATTAATAGAAAGCACTTATGATCGTGTATATAACATGTATTATGTAGACCATGGATATTCTTAGTTTGTAAGAACAAATAAGTATTATTCTGTACACAGACAGTTGTTGACTACTGAATATTAAACATCAGTTTATTCTATTCAATTTTTATAGAATATAATTAGCTCTCAGGAATATTTGCCAGATCAGTGTTTGTGTAAAGTAAGCAAAACATTTCTGAAATATAACAAAACGAACAATCCCTAAGGCTCGGGTAAGAAACGAAATCTTCCCGTGATACATGACGATATCGTTTGAATAATTCATAATAGTATTTCCAAGGAGAAATAAAAAATAAGTGCCGGTATCCGTAAATAAAAATACGCTGAAAAAAAGAGGAAAAAACGCTCAGAATTTTAAGCAGTTATGAAACTTTCTACAGGGACTGCCGTTTTTTTGGAGCTTCAAATCTCTTGTCGGAAGTCCAAATTTCTAAGCAATCACTTCATGCGTATTTTCTGTTTTGTTTAATAAACGTTACTTTGAAATTCACTGGCATAAGACTAAAGAGTTTCAAATGTCTCTTTCCCATTTTATTGTGTGAAATTGCAAACAGCTTAACTTTAGTTTTGATTTACGCTTATTAATGAAATATAATGTTTATATATAATATATATATAAAGATTATACTATTCGTTAGATATCGATAGATTTTTCGTAGAGTTTCTTAGCATTTTTAAAATCTAATATAGCATATTCAAATTTCTCTTTCATTGTCGGTAAACATTGCCAGTGACCGTACATCCTTGGTCAAAATATAGTGATTTTATCCGGATTTGTGTGTGGTATGAGAGGTTTGGCATCGTGCATTTTTGGATGGAAAACTACTAAAAAGATGAGATTTCACGAAAACGATAGCTCATTTCATCACAAGCAGGTGATTATAATGTGCTGAAGTGTTTTTAAAAGCACTATTTTTTGTTTCACTCGAGCTAATACCACGTAAACGAGATTGAAGATAGAGAGACATCAGAAGAATGCAGGATATGACCTAGTCATAAATAGTTGAGAAATAATTTCAACAAAATATCGATGTGTATCCCTGAATAAAATTAACAGTGATAATACAATCATTTGCCGTGACGTGTTTCATAAATGGCGGGTCATGGTGCATCGTTTGTGTGATGACATGTTTTAAAAACAATAGTTCATATTTTGAGAATATTCTTTCATAAATCGAAGATACTATTTTCTGAAAATAATAATTTTTCACATGACAGAAAGATAAATGGCAAATGATAAATCACAAAAATACATCACAATATCATATACTTGATCTAAAATGATATAAATTTTATACACTATTCACCAAAAAAAGATATAACAATTATATCAATAATAAAATAGGATTTTGATTGCCGTGTAAATATACGTGATCAGACATTATGTACATTCATACTGATCTCACACATTCGTAGCTTAATTCAGAAATGCAATATAATACATAAAATATCATGTATAGTATGAAAGACAAGATTATACGACTGGTGAACATGTACCAAAGCATTTCAGAACGGCACGTAGAAAATAACTTTTCGCAAATTATTGTTTGTATGCCGAGTTTCGTGAAAGTGATAATAAATAACACTTAATTTACAGCCGCGTGAAATCCTCAAGAGAGATTTTTATGTTGTTTTTGTAAGCTATATCTATCCGCGCTCACAATGCCTGCTACTTTTGCAAGTTGAATTGTTCCGCCTTCTAGTCACGTATGAAATTATGAATTGTTTATCTTTTTCACCATTATCTCTAAACACTCCCTTGGACCTTTTAGCGCGAAAAAACTGCTTCTCTTGCGACGTGTATTGACGCCCTATTCCATTAGTGATAACCTCAGTTCAGAACAATGCATCAGCTTATCACCGATCGTTTTCTGCTAAAAAGATAGAGAAAAGAAAACGAACTTTCCCTAGAGATAGACACAGGCAGTACTGAATATAGAAAGAAATGATTACAAGAAGTAAGGAGAAGAATCTATTATCTGTTGTGGGATTACTTTTTTTACCAAAGCAGATTAGTTTTTGTAACAAACCATACTTTTTCAATAGTTCAAAAGACACCCGTAAAATCTAGAAAAGCTATCGATATCTTATTAATTATGCACTTGTTGATAGAAAAGAATGAGCACTACAAAATTGAATTTTACTCCATTCCAATTCTTTTACTAATAGATAACTTACCACTATATCACTTGATCCAGAAATTTCCAATGCCTACGCTTGAAAAATACTTTTCGATGATAATTACAATAAAGATATGTTTTTGCAGTGAATGCAGCCTTGCTGTAGCAGCTACATAAAACCAAAACGTGAATGTTTTTAGATGTTTCACTATCTTATATGTAACGTCTTTAGGGAACTTTTCCGGCAGTGCTCGTAGAACCTTCGTAATTCGTTAATTATATGCTGGAACGGAGCTTGATGAACAACACGTAATGACGTTAACTGGCAAGACATTTTTATTGGCAGTTTCTTCAGAACCAAAGTCCTATCTATTGTTATATTTGTCAGATGAAAAAATAATAGCATATTTACACGGAACTTCCACTTTCTTTTCACGCATCTTCTTAAAATTGCAAGTGATGCGCTGTCAACATGTTTTAGTTTATCCAGAAAGTTTTTGCGATTTTCGTTCATTAGCTCATGGAAGAAAGAAATCTTATAATCTCCTTCACTTTGAAGCACATGGCCGTAATTTTTGACGTCTTCTCACACGTTGTTGCCTTTTCCCCCTGAAAATAAAGAAATCTTCCATGAGATTACCCTATTGTAACATTCAAAAATTTTCCACATCTAATTTTTTTTCAGATTTTAAAACAAATGCATGCATATGCTATTAATTACCTGTTTTTTTTCTTATCCATACTTCTGATTAAAAAAATAATTTCATATTCTGTGCTCTCATTTTCAATTTGAAACGATTGAACTTACCTCTGAGATGTCTCAAAATTTCGCGCGTTGAAGAGATAATAAAATTACGATTTTTTTTGTTTGTAAATGCGCAAAATAAATATTTTAGCAGGATTTATTCATGTAGAAATTGAAAATTAAATAACTCATGATTAAAATGAAAATTAAAATTAGGTGATTCTGATTATATGTGTCATGCAACAAAATATGACTATATTTTTCATTAAACTTCGATTTTTCAAGAATTTTGGGAGCTTTAGAATAAAACTTTTTAACTTACCTTGTATGCTTCTTCGGATGTGAATTCTTGGCACTTTAATAGATCATCAGGCTGATCGTGAGGAAACGTGAGTAGCCAGTACACTGCTATTCATATGGTTAACTTGTCCACATGAGCGAAAGTTTCAAAGTGAAAATTACCTTTATGATCATAAATCTTCATCGCCCCAGTTTAGAACATTAATAAACCTCAATATATAAGATGTAACAACCACAACAACACATACAATGAAAATACAAAATAACTACTCGGTGAATACGACACGTTGTGAGATATTTTTTGTGATAATGAAACGTGGTTCAATTACTAAGTGCATATATAGGCTTACATGTCCCTGCTATTACGGGTTTGACGATATTTTCTTCTGGTTTGTTATATCATGGTTCTCTGAAGTAATGCATAACCAGATACTCCAGATACATCTACTGAGAATTCATTATCAATGAATGAAGAAAATTTTCCCACTTGTTCCAAAGTGTTCAAATAATATTCTGTGGCTTTATATAAGGTAAAGGCCACACAGTGTATGTTTAGTCTAAAGTTTTCTTCCTTGCAGTTTGAATTATTGCTATCTTCCGTGAGGATTCAGGAATATGATATAATAATTGCAGCAGTAAAGAAGAAGGTCCTCAGACAAAACTTGTTTACGTCAACCATGACAAGTACAAAAAACTTTTCAATCTGAAAACCTCTACGATATCTTTCCATTTACGTAGATCAATAATTCATTAAAAGCTCATATATCCAGTGATAGCTGCCACTGTTATTGACGAAACGTCTGATTCTGTTTGCACTTTGCTAATGCATAACAACTGAGAAGAAACGTGCAGTCACAGTTAATGCGCTTATGTATCAGAAACATAGCATGAATACATTCAAACTCAAATATTATTTTAATAACGTACATTAAATGCGCTAATATAATGGATATCATTTACATCCGTATGTATTTATATAAAAACGTTTCTAATGAGTCTATTCAGTCAGCAATTTAAGAGCTTATATTGCGATTCATCTGAGTCTGAGACCAAATTCCATGAGCTATGAGATACTTTGTAGCAGATATAAAAATCAGAAAATATTAGAACTACCTCGATTCGTGAATGTCTTGAATTGATCTATTTAACGAGTTGTGACGGTCAAGACCGACCGTATCCGTTAATATAGGTGGCGCGCCCGAGATTCGCTCTCGTGGCAGTCGTGTTCGAACGAAGTTGCTGTGATGTCGCCCACGCGGTGTATATCTTGTCGTAAGCCGGATTTTTTTCCCCTCAGATGTAAATTTTCAGTCCCTTGAAAATAAAATATAGTAGTTTCAACCCTACGAGGCTACAATTTGTCTGTGACGGTCAAGGCCGACCGTATTCACGAATATGGGTGGCGCGCCCGAGATTCACTCTCGTGGCAGTCGTGTTCGAGAGTGGTTTGAGAGAAGTTGTTGTGATGTCGCCCACGCGGCGTATATATTGTCGTAAGCCGGATTTTTTTTCCCCCAGATGTAAATTTTCAGTCCCTTGAAAATAAAAATATAGTAGTTTCAATCCTACGAGGCTACAGAGTAAGAAATATTCGCCAAATGTCAACCACTTGTGAGCAAATATTTGACTAAAGATCATGGGAACGTTCCGAAAAAAAACGTCATTCGACGCAGAAAAGATATGTCTGGGTACTTTTGACAAGTCGACAGAGTTGCCGTACTATACCAGTGTTTCCCAAAGTGGACAATATTGCCCCCCCCTCCCCGTGGGCGATGGAATGGTCCAGGGGGCAATAGAAGCTACGGGTATAACATAGGATCCCATCGGTTCGCTTGGGTTGGGAGGGGGACGATGAGAGAAAAAAATTCTGAAAAAGGGGACGAGATGGGACAAAAAGTTTGAAAAACTATGTACTATACTTTTATCTCTCTTATAAGCAAAAATAGTCTATCCTGCGTACACATAATACTGGGCACTGAGTCACTATGTAAACTTTGTAATATAGCGTGCGGATACTCAGTAATGTGACTCGCTTAACATAAATGACTGACCTAAGTGTATCGCGTTGATGAGCACAATTTTGATGTTCGTTTCTACTCTAAATTTTAAATTAAAGTATCGCTAAATATTGGGAAAAAAATAATATACCACTTTTCTTTACTATTCCGTTGGTCAAGTGATGTTCTTTTCCACACATAGAGAACCAAACTCTTTAATAAGTACACAAATATTTTGGATATCTGAGAAGATTCCTCAATAATTTTATATATTCAGCACTCGCTACAAAAAAAATATATTCTATTAATATATATATATATATATATATATATATATATATATATATATATATATATATATATATATATTAAAGTTTGAGGAGATTACGTATTTTAAATTTCCTCAATCAGATTTATAAAAAAACATGATTTGAATTTAAGGCTTCAAAAACCTGATGTGTTACGTTATTTCCAAAAATAGAATTTATAGGTGGAGTATGAACGTTATTTATACAGGATGATTCCATAATTCACTTTTCCGCATTTTACTGTGCAAACCGTTGATTCTAGAGACATGCTTCCAATTAAAAAATTATTCAAATAACGTGTAGAACTCGGAAATGCAAGTCATATTGCAAAGGGTTGTATAGTTATGAAAATATGAAAATGAACTTCCTATACGGACACCCTGACCTCAAGAAACCCAATTAGAAAGTTGTCCTATTTTTTCTGAATTCAACAGAAACTTTCAATGTTTCTAAGTGCAATATTCGCTGAAATATTTTTGAATTAAAAAATTGGCGAAAAGTTGGAAAAGAAAAGCATGAACTAATGGTTAACGCTTTTCCCCCTCATTTCTGCAGGTCTTTCCAAACTTTTCTCCGATTTTGGAACTCTAATATCTCTGTGAATATTTCACTTAGAAACGTAGAATATTTTTTGTTTGCAACAGAAGTGACAGAGTAAAACGACTTGGTAATTGGGTTCTTGATTACAGAGCGTCCGTATAAAAACCTAACATGTTCATTTTAATAAATATACAACCCATGGCATATGAATGACGTATCTGAGTTCTATAGGTTATTTGGATACTTTTTCTATTTGGAAGTGTGACGCTAGAATCAACGATTTTCCAATAAAATGCGGCAAAGATAATTATGGAATCTCCCCTGTATATAAAAAATAAATTAGTTGCACAGAAGTTACTTGTTTTGTCTGTAAGCCGTTAGAGTTTGGGCAAACCCAAATTTTTTTAAAACAAGAAATTTCAAACACAATATCTTCATCAAAACTAGAGATCTTAGAATCTAATGTTGTGTGTGAATAAGTAATTAAAGTAAGCAATTTTAGAACAAAAGTAATTTCATGTATTTTAGATCAGTAAGGTAGGATCATTAACGATCGACTGTGTGAAGGTTGTAATGATTTATAGAATGTAAAAAAAAAGACGGAGTTGTTTTTTGTAATCTCAAATGGGAATGCAATAATCTTTCACCCCAATAATAAAATCAAAATCCTAAGAAAAGTTTTTAAGTTCAGATGAATCATACGTACCTTAGGCCGGTATTACGCTGTAAAAGTTTGATAAAATCCCTTTTATAAAACTTGAAAAATCTATCCAATAAGGTTATTGGTTACATTCTAGAAAATGCAATCGGTGACTTTATTGGCTGCATTTTTCAAGTTTTATAAAAGGACTTTTACCAAACTTTTATAGTGTAATACCGGCCTTAGAAGTATATTCACAGAATAGAAATCGTGAAAAAATATAGCACGATATAGCAAATAAAACTGCATAATTCAATAGAAAGCTCTATGTAATTATCATATTTCGACATAAACGATATGCGATATCTGCAAAGGGGGAAAAAATAGAACAATAAAAGGAACAATAAATGGATTTACGGGAAAAAATCAATGTTAGTTTATTATATTTTTTCCTTTCTTCAACCATTGCTGATTGGCATAAAACTGATAAATAAGTGAATTATGGTCACGTACGTGGGTAGATTCTAGAATATTGGACGATTGCTTTACTCATGCGAAAGCTGTATTGATTCGAGAGGGAATTTACAGAGTTTCCGCTATGAATTCCTATGAATCGATTTCTTATGCCATATCGAATTGAACTGTTGTTTAATGCGCTGTCGAACGCAGCTTACTCATATGCATTTATTTTTAATGCATTATAAAGCATATTGAATCGCAGATATACTTTCGACTTAAAACAGATACAGAGAATTTTTCTTATTTTTACTTTTTATTCACGATTATCGATTCTTGAATTCTGGTAGAAAAATATACGTAGATATTTTCTTTGGTATCGATCTGGAAAAATATACTGCAATAATTGCAAGCGTTCCAATCGAATCATGAATCACGTAAAATTCTCAAATCTGAATGGAAAATAGATGTGGAAACTATTGTGTTAGTCGATTATTTCTGGTATAATTAAGAAATGTTATTATTATTATCAGTAGAAATTTGAAGATTCGATATATTCTTCCTCTTTTGATGATTCAATGATCATCCGGTACTTTCGTTTCTACACTTTCAGAACAGTATGGAAGTACAAATTTTACCGGTGAAATTCTAAACTATCTGAAGCTATTTTAGAAATTACCTATTGATATTGACAAAGTCGACTATCACAGATCGTCAAATGTGTATATAATGTCGTCTTTTCTATCTTCGACCAATGATGTATCTGAGTGAAAGAGACGGAAGCACTCAATGAGGTCGGAAATAGATCACCATCGCACAATCGAGACTAATCATTTTCTATTCCGATCGAAACAGATATCCTCTTACTTGTTGTACCGAGAAAATGCTTTCTTATTCTTTTTTGTTTCTTATTTATTATTATTCTTCGCATCTATTATACACGTTAACAGAAAAGAAAATAACAAACTGGAATCTTTTTCGCGAAGAAAGAATAAAAACACACAAACTACTACGCTATTGCATAGATTGTTCGGAACAATTGAGCTAAACAATGCTCCGACGTAGTAAAATAGTAGAAAAGGAAAGAGAACCTCTTCACTTCTAAGAGATCGATACAAACGAATTGTACTTGCTGAGACCAGAGTTGGGCATCCGGTCGATCAATGGCACAAAGAAAGTGGAAAAGAGCGAGAAAAATAACAATTGCCCTACTTCCAGAACATCGAGAACAATGCAATTTGATCAAAGGTTATGCATCGCTAATTACGATAGTCATCAAAGCTAAAGACAATAAAAATATATGTGTTACTTATACCAATTATTAACCATAATTTTGTATATAGTAATACCCCGACTTACGCTACCCTGAATTTCACGATTTCGGAGTTACGAAAAATTTCCATTTCTAAAATTCCAGTAAAATCACGGGATTATTGCTCAAATAGTGAAGGTTATTTAGTGATGACCAAGTAAAGGATTGTTTTATTCGATTAGTGCATCAGATTTATTGAAATAACACTGGTTTTTTTTTTTGAGAGGCCACAGTATGTAAAGATGAAAACCTTGCAGGGAGTAAGAAATGAAATTCCTAGGCTTGTTTAGTATCTGCTATTTTTAGAAGACAAGGTAACAAGGTTATACCTCAATCCAACCCCAAATTGATAAATTAATTTCTTTAATGTATTGCTGTGATGACAATGCACCTGATCTCTCTCGCTCTCTCTCTTTGCAATTTTCAGTTAACTTCAACTCATGGGTGCAAGTTTTCTGCCTTCAAACACGAGCAACTTATTTCTTTCAATGAGCCAAAGTGTTATCGAACATTCAAAGCGTTCAACGCATGACTTTCAGTTGTAGCGATTTTAGCGGATACAGTCTTTGTCATCGGAACGAATTGCACTCATAACGCAAGTTAGATTTTATGAAGCCATACAAGAGTACCATAAATACAAATACTAATACAAACACCACAACAGGCAAATTGCCCATCAAAGTGGCTGAAAAAATTATGCCAATAAAAAATATATGGATATCAAATATAACTAAAATACCCAATATAAAAGCATATATCACCAAAAAAAATTAATATTATTATAGTACATTGCCCCATAAAAAAGATTATGACTGTCTTATCTAAATATGGATAGCTTCTTGATTTTCCCACTATGTCTATATCATACTTTTTTTAAACGTATCAGTTGTGTTAGAATTCAAATTAGAATACAAAATAACATTACAGTCATAATAGGAAAAAAAATAAATGCTGGTGTTTTTCCTAAAATTTTGTCCCAATCAACTAATATTTATAAGTATTTCTATGGAAAACTGTACCTTGACTTGCGCGGTTATCACCGCTCCCATCTATTGCGCAACTTAGGGGTATTACTGTACAAATGTGTTCTTGAAGTTGTTTCTTTAATGACAGTTGTAGTCACGCATTTCTCGGTAGATTTGTGTATCGTACTTGAAACATTCAGGGATTTCACATATAATTTGGCATTAACAAATGATAGTTTAATTAAATTAATTTTTAGAATTTCTCGGAAATGCTATTTACAATTCTGCAATCCTATAATTCATTCTTGTATTTAATTAGAAAAAAATCTAATCATCGTTAAAATTCCATAATTGTATTTCATTCGAGATATTTTTTTTTTTCAAAAAAATATATATCGTTTTAATTTTTGAAGTCTGAAGATAATACGTTTTTCGATTGGGTAGTAACTAGTTAATTGAGTTTGATTATGAAATTGAATTCACAAAAGATATTTTTTTCCCATTTCCTTTTTACAAAAGATTTATTAGTTGCATCAAGCCTAAAGCATTACAATTCGCGTGAATTAAGGGAAATTATGCTCAACTTTGTTGTTTATTTATTTTCAAAAATTAAATTAAATACATTTTTTTGAAAGATATGCAATTGGCTTTAAAACATTTTAATTTTTTTCATGTTTCTCATTTAAAACTAAGAATAAAAATGCAATTTCTTTAAAACAAAGTTTTAATTTATTCCCTGATATGTTTTTCTAAAGTAAAATGAATGTACCACCTATCAATATATAAGTATTTAAAATATAAATGTCGAGAATCATATAAATCAATCCTACTTGTTACAAAATATACAGATATTTATGTCACGTACGTAGAAATCTTGTTTCGAATATTTCAAAAACAATTTAAAAAAATTCTACCGATAATAAAATTCTAAAAAAAATATTATTATAATATTCACGAAAGATTGAATTTACCACTAACACTTTTATTTCCACCAAAATTTCGTTTTATAATACGCTTTCGAATATCCTATTGTTTTATCTAATCCTATTGAGAAAAAAAACACGCATTAACCTAACATCATAGAACAATATATTTATACTTTAGATATGTTTTCTGTGCAAAATCCTATTTCGAAATCAATAACCACAGAACTAATCGTCAGTGTAAAGCTGTGATGTAAAATCGGGTTCCATAAAGAATGGAACTCGGTAAGAGACATAATTTAGTCTGGAGAATGCGACGAAATAAAGTAGTAAACGATCTCAATTATCAGGCGTTTTGTTGCATATCACGCACGCAAGGCCATTAAAATTCATCGCTCATCACTTCCACTTGCTGAAGAATATATTTGTCGCGTGGACACAACTGAATTCCGATTGGAATGTGAGGTAACAGTTTGCCATTTCAATATCTAAAACGAGGGGGGACGAAAATGTTTCCTTCTTCACCTAATCGGCTTATCGTCGATTCTTGTTGTACTAAAGGTTATAACATTTCCAATAGATATCCTTTTCCAACACGAGCTTCAATCACGAAATATTCAAAAGGAGAGACGAATGCTCTTCGATACGCATACTCACTGAAATAGAATAATCTACATTCTGAATGATGAAGTTGTTTGGTTGATCGATATCGGAGAGACTCGTTGCATTTTGCTGTAGGAAATACGGCAATATACTAAATGTATTCGATGTTCCTCAAAATTCGTTTTGGAATTGATTGTGAAAAGTAATATGAAACGTCACCGGTGAGAAAATTTGCTCAAAACCGAATTTTTTTTTTTTTTATACCTAATCTCTGATCTCACTCCTATAAAAATCTTAGTTAATAACTCTATTCACAATGATTAAAAAAATGTCAACAGGTTTTGGTGATTGTTTTCCGTTAAAATTTTCCCGTGAAACAAATTTTAACTCTTATTTTAAGAATTTATTGAGCTTTCTTAAAAAATGGCGAGATCAGAATTTTCGCATTGTTTCAATTACTAAATTGCCATCATGATTCTAACGGCTCTCATTCTCGTCTCGTGTTAATGGTTTCACTACCACATTATAAAAAAAAATTAAATTATTGTCATACAAATTTAGCTTTTCAACCCAATGAAAGTAAACTAGCCTACCTGATTTTAACTAAAATGAAAAATATTCTCAGTTCAAATTAATTCATAAGCAAAAGAATTTTCTAACTTCTACAGAAATTTTCTTCTTTCTACAAAATTTTCTAATTTTGAATGTTTAAATCGTTGAACGAAACAAACCAATAAATATACAAACACTAATGACAATAATCGAAAAGATAATTTTGGAAATAATTCAGTAAAACCGGCAGTACAATGATTGTGCGAACTACCGCAACAAACAAAAGGTAGCAAAGCGGTCGCCCTCGGTTATGCAGAGGAATGACGTCACACGTGACGTCAGCTTGTGCTGACTCCAGCGCTTCATGAGACAACCTTGTTATATGGCTCTAGTGCTGTATAGCCTTTATAATCCGAAATATCAACATCCAAGAACATATGTAAGGGGTGATACAGGGGTTAAAAAATTAGTAGCGTCAGTTATGAAAGGGTTAAATTACGCATTTTGTAGTAAGGGTTGAATTTTATTCACTCTTTATATTCGGTTGAAATACAACGATATGCAAGTATATTCAGATGAAAGTGAAAGCACGATAACCCCTCTTGGAATCCTTATTTCCGAGGCAGGAATCTTTTCGTATCCTCCGATTTCTTCGCGTTCGACGAAAGAAAAAAAAAACAAATAAAAAACAAGAAAGCACGTACCAGGTATCAGTCTCTGGGATTTGTAAGGAATTTTATTCTCACTTTTCCGAGTGAAACACGCGTGTGGCTAGTGCTAGCAGCATCTCTTTCCACTCAATCTTTTGATGCTTCATTTGCTTCTAGTACTATAGTCAGGCGAGAGCAGAGATGACCTCAGCAAGTGCTCACTGGAGAGACGTTAGCCTTACGGAAGCCGTCTGTTTCCCGAAAGACTCGTTCGCGTTCCAGCTTCCCTATCTCTACAAGAAAGCTATACAGATAAACCATTGCAAAGCTGGTATTTCCGGCAATAACGGCAAAGTTGCAAATCCATTGCGTCGCAAGATGGGCTTAAGCATTACCCTCTTTTCTTATTTTTGTTACTTTTTTACGTCTGTGTCCTTTTATTTCCACCCTACTTCAAGAAATATATGCATTCTTAGAAGAAAAAAGAAGCAAGTCTAAAAAACAATCTGAAGTTAAAAATATAAAGTGAGGCAAATTATTGTCAGTTCAGGTTGAAAAAGAATGATCCTATATTTTTTTTAACAATGCGAAGTAAGTATATACTAGTATGCTCAATTGGTTTTATCGGTGTATTGTTAAAAAACGAATATCTTTCCTGTGAATTGTCATATATCAGTGCGCGATCCATTAGAAGAGTAAATTAAGGGAATATCGAGTGAAAAATAGAAATTAAATTAATATAATCCTAAAAGCGGTTTTTAAAATTTCACTGACTTCGCATTATTACAGATACGGTGAAAATCACTAAACTTTCAGTATGACACACCTATTTTCAAGAAGAATATTTATTTTTCCGATTTTGCGCAGGTGATAGTGCTTCTCCCCCAACTTCAAGAAAACTAAAAAACTGGCGAGGAAGTGAATTTTACTTTGGCTTTTTTATTATTTATACTGTAAGCATATTCTTATACTACTCCGAAGGGAAAGGAATAGAAAACACCATCTCTTTCGTCCTGTTACCAAACTTTGAATAAAAGCTAACTCTGCCCACTGGTAATTGATCTGACAGGTTGAAGGTGATGAACATCATGTGTGCAAACAAAGCTTCTCTTACATATATAGCTGGCTCGTAATTGCCGAAATGAGAAGGGTTTAATTAGCGAAATATCTCATAATTGCCGAAAATAATAAGATATCTCATAATTGCTATCATGTTAGGCGATCAAGTTTAGTTATCGTGAGTTGCGAATGCCACTGTGAGGGGTGAGCGAATTCCTTAAAAACACCCAAAACGTTGACATTCATTCTTACGAAGTTCTTTTTTTTTGACGATATTTATAAGTTCGAATACAACACCACGTATTGTTTTAAAACTTTTCGCAGCTTGCACAGCGAAGGTTAGAAAACTTTTCAAGCCATGTGATACCGCACCGGAAGCAAAACTTTCATATACCAATGCTCAAATTAAATCGGTACAGTGCAAACCCATGGATGAGGTATTAATAAATAGCTCGTGAGTACACACACAAGCACCGAACAGATTTGGGGGCTCTAATGAGCAATACAGTTTCAAAAATATTTACCACCATCGTAATTAATGATAACTGTCTGTCAAATTCTAAATCAATATGATTCATTAATCTATTTCCACCCAAAAGATATTAGACCTTCATCCATGATCTTAAAATAATTCTCATTATTTAAAAAAAAAAATCATCGGTATTATCCAATGGCTCTTTCAGCATCTTATTTTTCGAGGAAATAATCAAAATCATTGAGAAACTAATAGGAAAAACCAAAACTTGATTTTATGTTCAGAGAGTACCATAAACAATGAATTGTTTTTTCATTCATTGTGTTTGAGAAACGGAAATAACGGTTGTTTTACTTCGGTTTAACTACTCCTTAATGAACATTTAATTATTGCAATTTTAATTCGGGATGTATATGCATCAAAAATTCAGTCTAGGAATCATTAATTCCAGGAATCCCTCACGTAACAAATAAACGCAGTGTGACGTAAATGAATTCTCCAACATGTTCCGAAAAGCGTAGCTGCTTCCTTAATAATCCCGTTCTTACATTCAATCGCGAACATACTCGTCTCTTTCGGAATTCTTGGAGTTGATTGTTTCTGTAATCCACGCCATTAATTATTATCAGCCGACATACGATTGAGGTGTTCTCCCTCATTTGCCTCATCGTACATCTTTTCCTTTTATTTAGCCATATCTTAGCGCGCTGCTCTCTCTTCTTCTCTCTCTAAGTTCGTGATAAATTCTCACCATTCCACGACTCCTAAATTATTAGAGAGCAGAATTTTGTTGAAATTTCAGACGACACTTTCGACTACTCATTTCGCTACTTTGCCAATTAGAAGCTGAGAATTAATTAGATGACTTAGTTTGATAGATTTGTTGGGGAAACGGTAAAGGTTTGACGCGTGAATGGCTAAATCCTTCCCGAAGCAACAAAGTTGTTGCATTAACAGCATTATCGATAATTTTTAAAAGAGCTCGTTATGCTTTCACGAAATCGTACGGGTGAGAATTATGTCCGCGGCACAGTCGTTTTCCTTATAAATTTCTTAAAACGCTCTATCTACATTCTTAAATATTCAACTAGCATTCGCATAAAATGAAAGAAAATGACGGCAAGTGTCTCGCGTGTGGAAAAATGGTTCATTTCTATGCCTTATGTTCATAATAATCACTTCAATATTCGTGATTTCTTTATTCATGCATGAATCCATTGAGAAAGAAATTCGTTTAAATTCAAAATTTCGGTATATAACACACTTGGTTTAACATTTTAATAATATAGTTATTATTTCGAAAAAAGAGGCGCACATATCAAGAAATAGTTGTGGTTTTGGTATCTCTGTATAGATAGACTTCAAATTCATATACACGGTGCATAGCTAACTCCTCAAACTTCAAATTTCTGGTTAACCGTTGATATTGGAGGCTTACTTCCAATTAGAAAAGCATTAAATTACCGTGTGGACCGTTATTTTAATGAAAACAATTAACTAAAATTAAACTAAAAGTTGTTGCCCTGTCTCTTCTGATGACAACGAAAAAATCTATATTTCAAAGTGCAGTATTCGCTGAGATATTTGAGTTCGAAAATGGAGAAAATTGGTAAAAACAGCATAGATGAACGGGAAATGCTTTTTACACTCATTTATTGTGTTTATCAATTTTCCTCTATTTTTTTTTAAATTCAAATATCCAGACGAATATCGCATTGATAAACATTGAATTTGTTTCGTTTACCTCAGGAGAGACTGGGTAACAGTTTTTCAATTGGGTTTTTGAGCACATGGGAACTGCATGAAAAGTTAATTTTTATTTTAATAAATATACAACTCCTTGAAATATGAGTGGCATGTGTGAGTACTACACGTTATTTGTGCACTATTTTTAATTGGAAGTATATGCCTCTAAGATTAACGGTTCGCCACTAGAATCATAAGCGTGAATTCAATGTGATGTGCCAGGGAAAGGGCATGTGCATAAACTTGTATTTAGTCATGGGCGCCCTCTCCCCACCCCAGGATATTTGCCACCATATGCATAATAACTATAGAAATAAATATTAATAAATAAAAATAAATAGAGGCACGCCAATATAGTATATACAGGCGAGTTCCTTTATAACATACTCCCTAGGTGGTTGGAGAAGTGTATGTTATAAGCGAGGTCTTAAAATTAGATTACGTAGCAATAGCCTGTATGCATAATTGCATTATTGAGATTTTCGCAGACAAAATAAGCTTATGAAGCACATCATTCAAATATAATATAGCATGGATATAGTTTTTTATTAGAAAACAAGATACAACAATATGCATACCACGCAAACTTTCTTTGAAATGTTAATGATTCTTTTGAGTTTAGGCTAACGGTTATCCTTTGAAGTTGACAGTATTGTACAATTTATTCAAAAGAAAAAATACCCACTGATGCACGTCACCAACCAAAAATACAATTGAATTAGCATAGATTCTCAACAGTGAGTGAGGGGATTTACAACAATTGTTCTTTTATCACCGCTATCCATAAAGTCATCACACAGAACAAAAACAGGGTTAAAGTTCAATAATTCAAAAAAACACAGACGATGCAAGTTTGCATACAAAAGCAGGATTTTATTAAATGTCAAAAATGTTATTGTCATAATAATTACATTTATTGCCGACAGGTAACGCTGAAGTTGAAAAAAATGTTAAGTGTCATTTGTTGATCAGAAATGTAACTATTGTGGCCAATGTAAGTTCTAGTTTATTGAAGAAATTTAGGTGTTTTGTATAAGAGAAAACACCAAGATATATATTATATCACCCGCAATCAATGAATTTTTTACAAAAAAGTTGGCTTTTGACAATATTTTTGTAGGTTTTTTTTGCAGTATGTTATATCAGAATTATTTTTTCGGTCAAGACCATTCTTTTGGTACGTTATATCCACAGTGTAGGTTTTGATCAGGGTATGTTATAATAGAGATAAAAATATGTGGACGTGAATGGGCCAAATTTCAAGGATTACACAACCGTACGTTACATCCATGGTGTATGTTATATCCGGGGTATGTTACAAGCGTACTTGACTGTAGGCTGTATTTTTCAGCCCTTTCAATAAGTCACAATTACTTTACGCCTATTGGGAAGTGACATTTTGGGAGTACGGGATGCAAAAGTGATCATAACTCACGAATTTTACGGGACTGCGCCATTATTAGTCTCATATTGTTATTTTTGCTTCTAGGCTGTTGAAGAGGAAAATATTTTTACATTGCCATCCTTCATTAGATAAATGTCACCGAATATCACCATTTTTTCTATTTTTCGTATATTTTTGACAAAACAAATTTCAAGTTAATGATAAAAACTCCTCATTCATAAATTTTAAATTTCTCTCGAACTTTCATGGGAAACGAACTCTCAGGTTTACTAGTTGTATCGCAGGATGTATTGATTCGCAAAGATAATTACTGTTCGAATAATTTATTCATAGCTAAAGTTGAAACATCAAATCGTATTTCTATCTTCAAATACACACGTAGCAATCTCAAATGAATTTGATTTTATAATTCTTTCTGCCCTACTCATTCTGT